>NW_003202236.1:0-928 GCF_000006405.1 Perkinsus marinus ATCC 50983
AGTACCTATTGAGTCAATGGTATTGACCACCTTTCGGCATGTCGAGTCCGGCGAGTCGAGTCGAGGCTCGTCTGATTTTCGACGAGTCGAACTCGGTCGAGCCCGGTGGCGGAGAAATGTCGAGTCGAGTCGAGCCCTGCAGCTCGACTCGTCCGACTTTGAGCCATGGTCTTGATTACCGACACATTCATTCCGAGCTTCATGTGTATTTAACTGCAATTCAAAACATATGAATGTTCCGATTTATGGTGCTAGACCACCGAGGATTCTCTTCCCCATAATCTGAGAAAGACACCACAAGTCTGTCGCTAGACACGCTGTCAGCGTGTGAGTGCCTAGCGACTCAGCCACTCAGCGTGACACTGAGTGACTAGCATGACGCTAATAGTTCGAAAGTCGAGCAGCTCGACTTCTCCGATACAGTTCAAGTATGCACCCAGATCTTGTGAACTATAGAGTGGGGGAGCGTGGACGGAATTCGACCGTCAATGTCAGCGATTGCTGAACTTTGGTGTCTCGAATATTATATCTGTGGCTGTTCTGATACAGTTAAAGTATACACCCAAGTTCCGTGAACTAAAGGATGGGGGAGCGTGGACAGAACTTGACCGTCAATGTCAACGATTGCTGTACTTCGGTGTCTCGAATATCATATCCATGGCTATTCTGATACAGTTCAAGTATACACCCAGATTCTGTGAACTATAGAGTGGGGGAGCGTGGACGGAACTTGACCGTCAATGTCAACGATTGCTGAACTTCGGTGTCTCGAATATCATATCTATGGCTATTCTGATACAGTTCAAGTATACACCCATATTCAGTGAGCTATAGGATGGGGGAGCGTGGACGGAATTTGACCGTCAATGTCAACGATTGCTGAACTTTGGCGTCTCGAATATCATATCCGTGGCTGTTCTGATACAGT
>NW_003203542.1:0-1404 GCF_000006405.1 Perkinsus marinus ATCC 50983
GTAGAGGAGAACCAACTGCGACTTCCATGACGGGACCGTTTAAAGGTGTGAAGACGTATGGTTGGTGGCATATGCTGTGAACGTTCAACAATGGGAAGGGAGTGAATGTAACTGAGTGAGAATTGATTCTGAGAAGTGAACTCGGAAGTGGGTTAGAGGTGAGAATCAATGATGAGGGAAATGGGATGAGATGTGAATGATGATCGGTGACATGAGATGAGAGGTTGTGATACTTCAGAACCCAACAGGAATAATATCAGGGGGTAGGTAAGAGAAACTGTTATTATCGACGAGACTACAGCTAATTGTGTGAGCTAAGCAATAATGGGGACAAACAGATAAGGGACAATACTTGCGTTATAAGAGTGGCACATCACAGAGGTGGAGGATAAATGTGGTGTCTACTGAGAGCCATTCCAGTGGCTGTAGACTATCGTATGGTAGTAAAGATAAACATGGGAAAAGAATGGTAGGGGTACGTAGGCTCAGAAAGGTAGCGGTAGACTAGGAGAAGGAGTGATAATGAGGATCAGGCTTGACCGAGTTGTCGATACCAGTGCTGGAGGTTGTGGGACCTTGAATGTGACTGTTAGCTGGCACTGAATCGGAAGGGAATCTAGTGCCTTTGCCACCTTTGCCTTTGCCTCCTTTAGAGGTGACAAGTTGGGGAGGAGGAGCAATGAAGCCAGTAAATCGGCTTAGAGCTTGTTCAATATCCGGACATCGGTCGCATGGAGTAGTGAGGTTGTAGTCGGGACACCTGCCTTCGATGACAATGGAAAGGAGTTTAGTTAGAGCAGATTCGAGGAGGAAACGTGCTCGGCTAGTACCGTCACGACCGAAAGCGGCATCAGAGAGGCGTCCTTGGAAAGCAATACACGCGACTGGGTGAATAAACCCACTCAAGGCAAGTCGAGACGACAGACCAAGACCGGACATGATGATAGCGCTTAATGAGGTTAGTGATGAAGGTTGCGCTTTGTCAATGTGTTTAATGCGCCTCCAGGATGGAGGGATAAAGTCTGGCCAGTCCCTGTCAAGGAAGTGGCTCAGTGTGTTAGACTTTGGGAGGTCGGCCACGAGATAACCGGGCATCGATGGGGCATTCGCAGGAGAGTGTTGCGGTACTATGTATTGTATATGTATTGTGTCAGCTTTCTCAATAGCTAATAGTTGAGCACGCAAACTCAGGTGGCTTTTGCGCTCGCCTAAATCGCGCCGCTTCCGTCAATGTATTGTCCCTCTCCTCACGTCGAAAGACTAAATCATACTCAGCCATTGATTCTGATTGTGAATCAATGAGTCAGAGTATATACTCAACCCAGTGAGTAAGAATCATGATTCTAGATTTTTTCAACGTGATTGTGATTCAAAACTCATATTCGTGAGTATTTTACTCAACTC
>NW_003209278.1:0-821 GCF_000006405.1 Perkinsus marinus ATCC 50983
CCAGCATCAATGACCAGGACCTAATAATGTATTGTGTTGATGTGGTGTATTGAGTGATACCTCCCCTTTAGTTGGAGTCCCTAGTAACTTCTTCACCATACTGTTATCCTCAAAGCACTTTACAGTGCGTATCTTACCACAGAACTGCTTCTTCATACCATAACTGTGGAATAGAGGGTCCACATACTCTACAGAGTCGCCACACCAATCACATATATCAGCAGTAGACCATTGCATAATAGTAGTAGGACTATAATAAAACAAAACTATCCAGTAGTAGCAATATCACCCTCATTTCAAGCCACCATCGTTGGTTTCCCATATAAAAGCATTACAGTAGAGTAACACTCCACCAACTTCCAACGTCTCTAACGATGTTAATCTGTAAATGATCCACAACTGCCGAAATGACGAAGCCTGCAACCAAAACTTCGCTCCGCTAGCAGACTAGGATGCTCCGGCGGTGGCGGCGCAGCTCCTAGTACTTACAGTCGTTATGTTCGAACCCTTTATAGAATACCTCGCCAACCTCACATCGAAGGACTCAGTATTTGGCCAGATTGTAAGTGGCGTGCCTGAGAGTCTCCGAACAGGTAATAGCAGCTACTAGCATTACTGCTGGAGACGGTTATCGGCATCTCAGTGATCGTAGTGTTGATGTTCCTACACATCATAGCCTTGAGTATATGGGCATTAGTATTCATTAAGGACTGGTAATAGTGATACTACTACTATCGCTCATCATCATCAATATTTAGCTTTATCAAAGCCCCAAAGCCACCGGTACTGAGTGATGCTGAGACTTTGCATCATAAGAAGAC
>NW_003201613.1:0-1387 GCF_000006405.1 Perkinsus marinus ATCC 50983
ACCGATATCGGCGTATCAGGCTCCTACAGGCCATTTTCTGACCAATACCGAGCAATATTATTGCTGATATTACTAACAGACCCCCGAGTCTCAGTGACTGTCGCACTATTGAAGCTCTACAATTGAGCCATCGCCACGTTATTAGAAATAACACCAGATTCAAACATAGAAACTCGAACTACTCTTCATAGAATTACTCTAATCTTCATCACATCTCCGGCATGAATGCCGAAATTGGCGTTGAGTCACCACCGAGAGCCATAAAGATCTCTGGATGCGTACGATGATGGCCGGGAGCTTCCTCGAGGGTCTGAAAAGGAGCGTCAGCCAGAGTGAACCATTCAATGATCTATCTAGGGCGGCCGAATAGGGGAGGGGCCGCTATGCCCCCTGCTATGGACTATACCATTCAGAGATCTATTTAGGGCGGCCGAATAGGGGAGGGGCCGCTATGCCCCCTGCTATGGACTATACCATTCAGAGATCTATTTAGGGCGGCCGAATAGGGGAGGGGCCGCTATGCCCCCTGCTATGGACTATACCATTCAGAGATCTATTTAGGGCGGCCGAATAGGGGAGGGGCCGCTATGCCCCCCGCTATGGACTATATCATTCAGAGATCTATTTAGGGCGGCCGAATAGGGGAGGGGCCGCTATGCCCCCCGCTATGGACTATACCATTCAGACATCTATTTAGGGCGGCCGAATAGGGGAGGGGCCGCTATGCCCTCCGCTATGGACTATACCATTCAGAGATCTATTTAGGGAGGCCGAATAGGGGAGGGGCCCCTATGCCCCCCGCTATGGACTATACCATTCAGAGATCTATTTAGGGCGGCCGAATAGGGGAGGGGCCGCTATGCCCCCCGCTATGGTCTATACCATTCAGAGATCTATTTAGGGCGGCCGAATAGGGGAGGGGCCGCTATGCCCAAGGACAAGGAATTCACATACACCAGTAAGGACTTTGATTTGACGTTTGGGTTCACACAAGTGCATCTTATTAGAAGTTTATTCCGATGAAATTGCTTGTATCGTGCAAAGTCGTGAAATGCGACCTCTTCTATTGTAATCGATCTCTTAAATCAAGGATTTCGGTTTCTCGCTCAGAATGTGGAAATTATAAATATGCCGTCTGAAAGCCCTTGTGGAGTTTTGTGATATCCTCATACGCGACTCATACAAAGAATCATTTTTAATAGTTTATTTGGAAAGCAAATTATCCCGAAATGCCTGCAGTTCATATCTCGCGGACCGCGAGTCGCGGTGGCATTGGCATCGTGGAATAACTATCTCATCCGAGAAATTAATGTTAGTGAGCATGAAATGAGCTTTGGAAAGGAATAGGGATACCACAAGTCTTGTGGCACAAGGAGCACGAGGCAGT
>NW_003205355.1:0-1380 GCF_000006405.1 Perkinsus marinus ATCC 50983
TGATAATCGAATTACAAGTTATAGAATGCAATGTCAGCGATGGTCTATCTTTCCCGAACCGCCCATGTTTCCCGCGGTATTACTATCCTGATTGTGCATATGCTGCATCTACTAAGCAATATTTTGTAGCTATACATCTCCGCGGGGCAACATAGGCCTCCCCATTCAACTACTCAACTCGCGACTCGAGTCTCAGCGTTTACCAAGATAGTGCCGAAGACATAACTTCGTTCCTTCATCAGCAATCTAAAAACTTACCCACTGCCCAAATTCGCACTGTTTTCGTGCGCGATTGTATCTCCAAAGAGTACATGCGCATGCTTTCAAGATTTCGCCTTCAAAGCCTTTCGCAGTATTCTCCGTACACGTTAGAACGCCATTTTCTCGACAGTCTGACCTCCTCCTCGCCAATTCCTTGCTCAAAAAGCCTTGACACTAGACTGCGTCTTGCTGAATAACCGGTTATGTTATCCTAGTTCCATCCCAGTGCCTGTATTGTCCCAATATTATGGGGTATTCCTCGTTCATGGACTCTTTCAGCTTCGTGAATATCTCGGAAATGCGCAGATACTGAGTGAGTATCTGCGCACCTTCCTGAGTGCTGCTATTCCACTTTGCGGCGGTAACTGATTACCAATTCGTGCACGGCGCACTCTGAGTTTGTCTTCCTGCTCTCGATACCTATCCGCGAGCGCTGCCTTTTCCCGAGGCCATCGGTCTCACCGAGTTGTCCCTCCAGTCGTATGTTTCATCTATTCGAGTGACTCATGTGGTGCTCATCGACGCGAGAGTTCTAATTTAATTGGACAGAATGCCAGTACTTGTGTGAGGGCTTATCAGGGCGTCGATAGGCTCGTCCCCAGAATGGGGACCCCAACTGTGCCAGCGTCCTTCTTCACGTGTCTCTCTTCATTTTGCTTGATGCCAAATTGAAGTCATTAGTTCAAGAATGCCCGTGTGGCAACCTGCCACACAAACGATCCTGGTCTTATCCTCTAGGGAGCTCTTCATGGATACTGCCATCTCATCAACAAACTTTCCGGTAGAAAGTTTCCGTCCTCAAGAACCGCTAGAAACCCAGAGTGACGCTGGCAGAGTCCGAATCCCAAACCAACTCAATACCAGAAGTAATGAGTGTCATGCGGCTATCTCACCTTTCAAGGGTGCTCATATAATGATTCTCTAAATCATCGGCATTGGCCATTGAAGGGATAAACAGGAAGCTGATAAAGTGGGGACAGAAAACTCAACAACCCGGATGAAGAGAGAAACCGTTCATGGGTCCGAGATGGACCATTCAATACGTAACGTGTGTCATTGCTCGCGTTTCAGCGTTGGACCAGTGGAACGTGTGGTCCTCCCACTGTAGCTCGTGCAATG
>NW_003205874.1:0-1252 GCF_000006405.1 Perkinsus marinus ATCC 50983
TCGTCCTCACCAATATGATCCACGACTCGGCCATAGTACCAATCGCCACTACCCTTCTTGTCGAGAATCCAGACCCTGAGAGGCATGTGAAGCAGGGAGGCACCGACATACGGGGGTGAACTGGAGTCGCGTTGGCATCGGTAGATCGCCGTCACGTTCCGAAGATTCTCGGTCGTCACCGTACCATTGGTGTGGATCACAGAAACTCGGTGAGCACTTAAGCGTTCACGGACGTGAGCCAAGCCGAAAGCAGGTGCTAGCTTGCGGGGGCTACCATTATATACAAGCACGGGCGCACCGGGGAAATAGAGGTGAGAATCATCGGTCTTGGGCAGGGGATGCAGGCGGCTGTTCTTCTTCTTGATATGAGACCACATATGACTCAGATAGACGTTACGGGCCTTCGCATATGCATTATATGGCACCCAAGGTAGCGACGGTTTTACCTGGGCAGAAGCAGAACAGGAATCCAACCTCGTATATCCCATACATAACATGTCGCGAGTGACGGGAACTTCACCGGATCCCTGGAGCGCGTACACACCGATAGGCATACCATTATGAAGTAAGGTCACTTGGTCATAAACGTCCTGGCGCTCCACTCCAGATAGTTTGCTGATTCTCCCGGCATCATGCCTCAGGAGCTGCTTCAGCATATCCAGCGCTACCCCATGATGCCTCTCGTTGGCACCACACCACGGCGCATGGCGTGGCAGTAACGTGAGCTCGCAACCGAGTTCATCACGAAGTCGTTGACGGAAAACAGGGGACCGGTGGTAGCTTGCTTGGTCAGCATATAGATACCGGAGCCCTCCTACGGACCTTCTCACTCTCTTGAGGGCCTCCACGACAGATTTTGTGTCCTCATGCTCGATGTGCTTCCAACAGATATGGCGGCTCGCCCGGCATTGTACAGTAAGTAGCTTACACCCATCCCCTACAGACAACACGTCACAAGTGGCGTAGGTGTAAGGCGGGCTCCTGAACATATCCTCTACTGTGGCGTCCTCGTCGGCGAGTACACCACTGGGAGCACTCCATGTGCGGGAAGCTCGTATGATACGGCACGCCAAGCAGTTTGCCAGTATCTCTTTACATAGGCGTATCGCAGAAGGCAGATGGTAGAGTTTGATAGATCCGACGGTAAAGGGGAGGTTACCATGCTTACAGGACCGATGAGCCGACAGGACGATCTTTCGAGCGAAACGAGGAGCAGTGCTCGGTATCACCGGTGAAAGATAACCTCTCCACT
>NW_003210734.1:0-944 GCF_000006405.1 Perkinsus marinus ATCC 50983
TTCGGGAACCTCCGCGTGTTTTTTGACAGATCGGCATCCGATAGGTGGAACGAACTTTTCGTCGAGATATTTTACAAAACGGGTCCGGTAATATTCAGGCGGCTCAGTGTCAATCTCATGGAAGCATCTGAGACAACAAGGAAAGTGTGCGCCGCTCAGAGAAGCGAGACGAGTCGCTCACCCGATAGTGTATTTCTTCATCAATCTAGCGGCTCGCTTCTTGAAAGTGTACTGTTGCAAGATATCAATTATACCAACGTAGTACACCATGCACACACCTGACACAATGAGAATGCTCAAAAGTGCACTCACAAATTCCTCAGTCTATTGCACTATTATCACAATAATCTTGCGCTAAGAAATAGTATTATAACTGTTATATAACCAATTGTTAATTAAGTAACTATTAAGTACTGTTATATAACCAGCTTTTAATGAAGTAACTATGAAGTACTGTTATATAACCAGTTGTTAACCAAGTAACTATGAAGTACTGTTATATAACTAGCTGTTAACTAAGTAACTATGAAGTACTGTTATATAACCAGCTGTTAACTAAGTAACTATGAAGTACTGTTATATAACCAGCTGTTAACTAAGTAACTATGAAGTACTGTTAGATAACCAATATGCGCACTTGAATAGTATGTGAACATCTGTTATGAGAATTATCGATAGAATTCCAACATATCTCCTCGAATATTCTCCTCAGGTGTGATGCAATACGCCAGAGCTAATTGCCCAAGTATGAGCTCAGATTGTGTCCAAACCTCACCTCGATCATCATCCCATCCCGGCACTCCACCCTTATACAGCTCAAACAAGCGACTTCGAGGCTCCACTCCAGAAGGTGTAGCAGGCGCTGATGAGACCTGCAAGTTCGAGATTGGCCAGGTCCCCGTGATGCATCAACAGAGCACCTACCACAATAGCCGCGGCAACTT
>NW_003217151.1:0-1032 GCF_000006405.1 Perkinsus marinus ATCC 50983
AAACACTTGTTTGCCATAGGCGTTGCATAAAATATAGGAATGCGCTGAGGTACACAATTGGACCCAATCCGTATCTTCCAACAGGCAACCTAAGATATGCCTCCTACCTGCAGTTCCTCATGCTTTCCCCAATGCTCCTCCAACAACAGTAACAGCTCCTGAGCCCTTCCCAGAGCAAACACTGGCAGCAGGCATTTACCACCAGTGCGGACAATCTGATCATAATTTCGTGCCGCTTACCACCAAGAGCAGTTGACTAACCTCATGAACACTATTCAAGAACCTCGCCTCTCTCTCTTTCCTGACAAAAACCACATCTTGTATTTTTTCACGCGCCACAAAATTATTCAAAAAACCCCGCTTTCTCACACGACTGCAATAATCGATCAACTGGGCGAGCGCTTTTACTACTACCTCGGCTCATGCAGCTGTACTCCGTACGTACTCTCAACCACCAGTGCATGTATGGGCGCCGGGACTACCTCCGCGTGGGGTAGATGTCGGTCGATCTAAGGAGCGTACTTTTTTTCTCAGGAAAAAAATCGGAAAAAATATGCGTTTCTCTTCAAAAAATAAAATTTTTGATCTGAAACTTCAACGGTATAGATATTACATGTGGCGTAATATACAAAAAGACGTATATAGAATATAATAGAAAATGCATAAAATATAGTGACAATATAATGGAGTTTCACCCTAATGATATGAAAAACTCTAGTGAAAAATATATTTCACGACTACTGCATATCACCGCGAAAATCGCGTTTTACACCGAGTTTTACGCCACTTCGCGTAAAACGGGTGAAACTCCAATAGAATTTAATACTTGTATTTATAGCAGAGACAATATGCATATAGACATACATTTTAAATTGTCACATTCCCAACCATCACCGATATATACGCGCAGGGCGAGTTATGATTCATTTCTAGCTCTTCGCGACCTATACCACGTACGCGCAGCTCAGTGGAGCGTTGCAGAAAATACCCAAAAAAGATTGAGCTATAATTTCTGGATGGGATCTCTTAGAA
>NW_003201625.1:0-1307 GCF_000006405.1 Perkinsus marinus ATCC 50983
CGAGTCAGTAAGAGTGTGAAACCCTTACCCGTGAGATCCTCAGTTCGAACCTCTCAGGGGTCAACCTAGATTTTTCAACTCCCATGGGGCCAGGCCTATGACCCCAGTAGGGCCATGCCCTCAGGGACACGAAGCCGATACTCAAGAGCATCTATCCAGCCCATGCGTGGTTTCACTCAAGTAAAACTGCTATTGGTCGGTACGAACGCATTTGATCTGGTCGGGACTTCTGCTATCGAGTCCTGGGTGTAATTTGACTTCACTGTGGCAAGTCACCGGGCCATGGAGCCGATGTAATACCATGCTCTGGGGCACGACCCTGATACTGAACAACAGTGGTATTAGGCCCTATCA
This sequence comes from Perkinsus marinus ATCC 50983, assembly GCF_000006405.1. NCBI lineage: Eukaryota > Perkinsozoa > Perkinsida > Perkinsidae > Perkinsus > Perkinsus marinus. The sequence goes on from NW_003201625.1 coordinate 355, forward strand.
GGACCAGTAGTAGTTGTACTGTATTACCCAGGTGTGATCCTCGATGGAATGTCGACCCTTTTTTCCTAGCATATAGTTCAGCAGGTTATGTGATCAAGCTGACAGCGGATGCACCCAGGTTCGATAATCGAACCGAACTTCGATTCGCGGGCACGCTATTTAATGAACTTGGTATAGCTGGACTAGGTTATACTAACCTTCAGCATACCTAGATGGCGCACTAACTGCATTGGCCCTGACTCGCCTGACCCTCGCCTGACCCTCGCCTGACCCTCGACTAAGCCCATGGAACCCTGCCCGGGGCAAGCTGCCCCCTGATCAATGTTGCTCACGACTTACGGTAGCCTACAGTAACAGACGAGGCAGGGTTACATAAGCTATGCCATGGTCTGTCTTCAGCGAGATTCTCAGCTGAGATGGTCAGAGAATGAGACTTTGATCCGTGAGGTTCTCGGTTCGAATATACCCTTGATTAATTTAACTTTTTTTTCTCAACTCTCATGGGGCCAGGCCCATGGCCCCAGCAGGGCCAGGCCCATGGCCCCGGTAGGGTTAGGCCCATGGCCCCAGGGCCATGACCCTGGCACTCAACAACAGTAGTATCAGGTCCGATCATGACCAACAGTAGCTGCACTATAGTATCCACGTGTGATGCTCGACAACAACATCTTCTGCCGTATAGCTCAGCTGGTTATGTGACTACGCTGACAATCGATGCACCCAGGTACGATCCGCGGATATGCTACTTTTTAAACTCAATAATCCTATTGGCCCTGACTCGCTTGAGCCTCGAGTAAGCGCATGCCCCCCTGACCCCCTGATCAATGTTGCTTAAGACTTACGTTAGCCTACATTTTACATAAGCTATGCCATGGTCCGTCTTCAGCGAGATTCTCAGCTGAGTTGGTCAGAGAATGAGGCTTTGATCCATGAGGTTCTCGGTTCGGACCTTC
>NW_003215631.1:0-5269 GCF_000006405.1 Perkinsus marinus ATCC 50983
ACTCGACGCTGACCGATTTGGCAGCTATCGAATACCCAAAATATATCGAAATGTCAGTCATCCTGATCGCCGCCGGCAGATCAGGAGTGATGTCCAAAAACTCCCAATTTGGGAACTCGGACATCACAACAGTCCTTTCGCAAGAATCAGCCACCCACAATTATATAAAAAATGCAATAATCCGGAAAAACTTCGAAAAAGAAACCGTCAATGGTGATTGGTGACGCGGTGATACCAAAAATACAAATAGCACACGATATACCTCTTTTTTGAAAAATTCACCGCGTCACCCATCACCACCCCAAATCTGCGCAACGAAAAAGGTCAATTTTAAGTAAAATTCACTTAAATTTCACTTAAATTCACTTAAATGGAATGCGCAGATTTAGACCATTTTGGTGACATTTCCAAATGACCTACCACATATGGTCCACTGTAACACCCCATCCTCAGAAGCATACCCATATGGTTGAAATCGAGCCACATGGCCTACATCAACTTTTATACCCACCTGCAAGTCAATTTCGCCCATGTGCGAAATTGATGTGCAGCTTTCGCGAGCATCTTTGACCAAACGTGCACATCGATTTCGCGCATCCCCCTCCACCCCTTGGACAATGTTATAAACTATGTTCACTTGTCTCTCTATTGAACTACTGGACTCTTCTGTGGGCTAGCATAGGCTGCTTCACAATACAAGACAAAAGAGGAACAATGTCCAAGGGGGTGGGGAGGGGGTTTGTAAAAAAATGTACGACTTTTGCAAAAAGCCAGCAGCACCCTAAGGACTTCCCGGGCGGTCCCCCACCCCAGTACTATCCGGGCCTTGCGCCGCTTAACTTCGGAGTTCGGATGGGATCCGGTGTATTCGACGCAGTATGGCCGCTGGCGATCATAAAGTCGACCAAAAAGCCAAGTTACCCCCAACCGCGCACACCCAAATTTGGACAAGTCGAGGATTTTCAACCCATAAGGTATGATCCTCCATCCAACTTCAAACGCTCATCAGGACACTATACCGCGATCCAACTCAACCGTGCCCCACACCAGAGCTCTCAGAAGCTCTTGAGTGTGGAGTAATCCGCCTTTTTAAATCGAGTCCGTAGATGGAAATAGAATAGGAGGAGACAAATCGGCGCAACACGGGATGAATCTCAGTGGATCGTAAGACTAAGCCTACTCTCAACACTTACAATACCCGGATGCAATTAAGTCGTCTTCAAAGGATTTATCGAGCCCAATACTTGCAATTGCTATGATCACCATACACTCTGACCACAAGTCAATGCAGCCAGAGGTATAGCAGCTTGAATTTTGGTCAGGCCGAAGCCTGACCTAGCCTTTTTCTTGTAGCATTGAGCACGGTGTACAACACTGCTTATCCAGCATGGATTCCGGCTTAGAGGCGTTCAGCCGTAATCCAGCAGATGGTAGCTTCGCCGTACTGTCTTTTCAGACAACGGCATTAACCAAGTATCTGGACGAAGTGTTCCTCTCGTACTAACTTCGACTACTGTCGCAGTATCTACTTTGTCAGTAGGGTAAAACTAACCTGTCTCACGACGGTCTAAACCCAGCTCACGTTCCCTATTGGCGGGTGAACAATCCGACACTTTGAGACTTCTGCGTCTCAATGATAGGAAGAGCCGACATCGAAGGATCAAAAAGCAACGTCGCTATGAACGCTTGGCTGCCACAAGCCAGTTAAGAAATACCGACGTTACTTCAGCAAGTTAAGATACCGACGACATTTACGGTTTCCCAATCTCAGCATATCCTGTATAACTTTTATGAGGTCAAACCCTCTTGTCGAATCCGAGGAATTTCAATTCGATAAAGAACGCACTCAAGTATGCCCTCGTCGCAAAGTCTCCGCAAAAAATACCTACGTGCATATGTCACAATTTCCGTGTTCTACGAAAAGCCCAGATTTGCGCTTTGCGCCCGCGCAATACTCGATTTGGCTTTCAAAATTTTGATTCCAATTTTTTTGTTTTGTGTCGGTAGAAATTAACTTGCGGCATGTAGAACTCCTAAGATTCTCTAAACTCGTATAATGCTACGTGGTATACATCATGACTTTTCTCGTTGTTCGACTATCAGATGCAGAATAATGTGTAAACTCATCTTTGCGGAGAGCGTACATCTGTGCTTTAATAGACAGGCGATAAGTAAAATACATGTTGAGTGTTTGAGATTGGCATGTATACTGTTGATCTCGTCTCATAACGTCTAAGAGAACGCTGTATACAAAATTCGTTAAGTACTACATGTTGCTAATTCTACAGTGGATCCTGTTTGTACGTGTCATATTACTAACTGTCCAGCGCCTGCGTTATTCTTTTCTTTATAGTATAGTACGCTACGTAATGTACGCTACAGTACGTTTACTTATCTTTACTTTGTGTTTACAGTTTCACTCGGTTAGTATGGATTTATGTTGCATTTAGACATTTGTCTTTCGTATCGTCTTAACTTGACAAAAAGGCTGCCTTGTTCTTGCTTTTGTTGTGTGATGTAGGTCGACAAAAGTCTACTTTAGGTCGATAGTACATTGTACTATACACTGTCGTCTAATTCGTTTGTTTTCGAACGTTGATCTACGGTGCAAACGTTCGTACTCGTCTGCGTTGAATGAGGCTACAATCTTGAACACTAGCAATCTTGCATTTCCCATGTATCGGGCGGGCGACATTTTCATTTCGCACGACATGTTGTGCGATACCGCAGTGGCATTCTTTCAACGTTGAGGGTTCTTAAGTCTGTAAGTGCGCGAGACATTGTGTCTGCGTGCAGGCTGTTTTGCGCGTTGCGTGAAGCAAAGAAGAAAGCTGAGTTGTGGTTGGTAAGCTCGGTAGTTGAGTGTACTAAGCTCTGGACCGCTACAGAGTTCCTGGTTCACTTACTGCACTGTTGAGGTACGCAACTGACGTCTAGTTACGGTGCAAGCACGTTACGTTGGTCAGAAGGTAGCTTGTATATCCAGTAGTTCAGACCTTGAGTTGATAGTAGTCATGGTTCTAACGCGAAGTGGAGCACGTAGTGAGGCCACTCATATATTAGAGGGTGTTCGCCGTTCTCCGAGACTTATTCGCAAGTGCACTGAGGATACGTCACGCGTCAGTACAAGGCAGAGTCCGTCGGTTCGATCAACTAGTACTTGGGGTTGTAAGGCTCGCGGTATCAACGCAGCCAGCGTCGGCAAGGGTTCGGTTGTGGTTACACCATCCACAAATTCTATTCCTTCGGGTAATAGTGCCGTCCCCACTCGCCCGCACGCACAATGTGCTAGCTATTTCCGTTTCTTGTGGTCATCGATCTTACTTGAATTAGTCCTTATTGAACGTCTGCGTTCTGTGTTGTCTATACTCCTGATAGCTTCTGGTACTTTGAATATCTTTATTCACGTATGTCTACTACTAAGTCTTCATACAAAAAGAAGCCTATGCTGGACAAGGAGCAATTGGAGGATTTAGGTAGTACTGGGCATGGTAAAAACAGTTAGGTGGGTAATCTTGTTGAACTCGCAATATTATATTTTTCTTGGCCATTTTTATTGCGGTGTCTGTGTATGCTTTAAACAGTATACGTGTGTCATAAGTTGGCATTATATGCCTCAGACAGACGTTTCAGATTCTGCTTCCATTATCTGGCTGGTATATATTTCTTGTTTTGTATCATTTTTATTTCGGTGTTTTTCTATGCATAAAAGATTATAAGTTTGTCACAAGCTGCCATTATGTGGCTGAGATATACATAGGTTGTACCTAATGAGTTTAAACGATCTGTTCAACAAATGATTAACATTTTGACGTCTTTCCTTTGCTTTGTACCTGTCTTAGTGAATTATATAGCAATTACATTCTTAATGTGTCGTACGGTAACGATAATTGCTTTGGACTCATATAAGGTTTTCTATTATCTGCAGTTCGGTGTCTGCTTCTGTGTACAGTTTTATTCGTATGTCACAAGCGAGCATCGTATGCCCGAGACATATACACTATTTAGCAGGTTCTCTTGTGGTCGTATCGGTTGTTTCAATTAGACATGGCTATTATGTCATTCGGTGGCATTATCTGCCTCAGACATATATCATATCTTTTCTATATTCATTTCGGTGTTTATGCATATGTCTGAGGCATATAATGCCAACTTATGACATACGGATAATGCATAAATACCAAGTAGCTAATCTTTCAGTGGCTTTATATGCCTTCGATTTGCTCGCTCGGTTTTTGTATGTAGTGCCTTCGAATTTTGTTATCAACTTGTTGATAGACACATGTTTTATTGTATTTATACGCGCTACATATAAATGCTTAGTATGTGATAAGCTCGTTACAAATTGGCATTATCTGCCTAGGACGTAGCTTGCTACGCTTTTCATAATCATGTGTACATAGCGATATCCCACAAGTATGTCATAAAATGGCAGTATATGCCTGAGACATATGTTTGCTGTGTACTCTTTGCAGTGTATTATCTATGTATATACTAATATTATAAGAATGTGTCGAACATTGGCAGAATATGCTTGTGACATACCAGCTTTTTAGCATCATCTGGGTTTTTATTTATACGCCTAGCGAAAAACTAAAATCATACCAATTAAAATTCAAATCTATACGTTATTGAAAAATAATTGCTAATTACGAAATGACTACAGACATGTAAGTTTCTGTAATTATAGGCCAATATACATTTTATTTTCTTCAGATTCTATTGTGAAGTCTGCAAAAGAGTATTCGTTACACTTCAACAAGTACAACAACATGTACAAAATCAAATACATATTCAAAAACTAAATCAAATGGATGTCTCTAATGAACAGTAAGTCAACAATATATTTATAATTACCTTTTTATCTTTTTTTATTTCTTTCAGGCCATCTATGCGAATTTTACCGTTTGACAACAAGATTAAAGAAGAAGAAAAAGAAGAAGAAAAACAACAGTAAGTCACCAAATTTGTAGTATCAAACATATATATAAATGTAACTTTTAATTATATGTATAATTTTTTTATGTATATTTAATTATAATTATATACAATCACATGTATATAATAAATCAAAAATATTTTGCATGTTTTACAACATATGAAAAATAGGTATATGCTACAAACGATACAGTTTTCATTTTCAGGGAAGGATACGGTTGGTATTTAGAAAAAGCACCATGGAACATTCGAAAAATGTTCACAATTGATGATCATGGTTACAAATGCAATATGTGTAGTAAGTCATCATTATTTAATACACTAATTATTT
>NW_003215631.1:5369-7898 GCF_000006405.1 Perkinsus marinus ATCC 50983
AAATTTTATATCCGCAATACTCACAGTACCAAGGTCTTTTCATATGTGTAGTAGGATCTTCTCCAATGTATAAGGCCACTAAAAGAAGCAACATTTGTAACTATATATATTTGTGACTTACATATAGCTCGTCTTCCAAACTTTGATCTGTTCGTGAGTTCTCCCTTTCTGCAGGAACCATGGAAGGAAGAAAATTTGTGTTAATTGTATTGCGAAATAAAATAGTACATTTTGGATTTTTGCTCATATTTTTAGCAGAAAATAAACATGGTGGGAATGAGGCATTAGATATATTAATCAATGGAGTATTAGTGAAAGAAAAAGGACCAATTATAGGAGATATCATTGGGTTAGAAATATGTGATTTAATAGAATCTCCTAATGGCGTTGCAGTTACAATACGATATTGCTTGAGACTTGTTGTCGATGTAGACATTTCTTGACCGTTATATAAACTTGGGTAATATATGTTGTTGAGCATAGGTTGATCATCATCACTGCTACTATTACTTGATAAACTTCTAGCTCTTTTCATAATAGACATAATGGAGAAAAAACCCTGTTAAAATAATACTAACGTGTAGTAGAAAATATAAAAGTAATAGAAATGGATTTAAAACATATAATAAATGATTCATAAAACATTTTAATTTTTGAAGAATTTTTGGTGTTTTCTATGAAAATATATGTGACTTTATATAATATGTAATTATAAAGAATATGAAATTAAAATAATTCTGAGGATTATAGTGAATTTTTGAAATTTGTTAATTTATATGTATTTTTCATTGAATTTTATATCAAATTTTTGCGGAGATTGATATGAATAATTGTTAAAACATGCAATAATTTGTAAAATTTGCGATTTATTGATATTTTGTTTAAAAAAGTAAATCGTGATTACCATTAGACATTATTACATAATCAACTCAATTATAATAAGTATCTATATATAGAAAATAAAATGTACAATAATTAGTAAAGATAATATTGTGCAGTTTTTTTATGTGATTTTCCGTTCACATGTGATTCAACTTGCCACAGAGCATTCATTATTGTATCTGATAAAAAGAAAAATATTTAATATATCAAATAATAATGACTTACGACAAATATTGCATGTGTATCCATTATCATTTATTGTGAACATTCTTTGAATGCTAGATGGTGCTTTTTCTAAATACCAACCATATCCTTCCCTGAAAGTGAAAATTGTATATTATGTTAAAATTAACAAAATATATATAATAAATGAAGCACTATGTTGAATTCTTAACAACATACATATTCAATTCGGTATTCATATCTTAGCAACATTTATATTCTCAGACTTAAATTTATATATATTTAGTAATATACATATAGTGACTTACCCCTGTTTCTCCTCTGTATTTTCTTGTTTAATATTGTTATCAAACGGCAAAATTCGTATAGATGGACTGAGAAAAAAAAATACCAAATATAAGTATATTGTTGACTTACTTTTCAGTTGAAATGTCAAGTTGATTTAACTTTTCGATATGTATTTGATTTTATAGATGTTGTTGTAATTGTTGAAGAGTAACGAATACTCTTTTGCAGACTTCACAGTAGAATCTGAATAATAAACGTAGGTTAGTGTTTTACTATGTTTTTACTGTTGTTTTTAGTGGATTAATACAGGAAGATTACGTTTAAGTACCCCGGAGGGACTCATACATTGGAAAAGGAATAAAGTAAGGTATAAGTCTAATCATTCTATGTTTTTATGTAAGTTTTAGGGCAAGCTGTGTCGTTTGATTTTGGACACGGCCAAGGAGTTGAACGATGTTAAACGTTAACGTTGACTTGAACTAATAACAGTTATTAATAGTATTCATTACATAATAAGACTTACGAGTAGTTTTGCTGGTAGACTTTTACTGGAAGAGTATTTAGTAGAGGTTAGTAAATGGTGTTTTGAAATTAGATTATGTATCTTTTAGGGTGTTCGTAATGGCACAGTCGATGTTAATTTACAGGTACGCAATGATAATGATATCGTAGTTTTTGAAAAGTAAGTTTAATCTTTGCATTAATACTTTATGTTTTATTTGTATATATCTTAGATTTGTAAATAGTGTCGATAATCATACCGATAATGTGGCTGATGATATTCGAGGTAATGTTATACTTGTTCGTTCGTTATCGTGCTTTGAGTTGTGGTATGAATGTTCGTTCTTTGTGTGTGTTTAGGTTTATTATTTCTGTTATTGTGTTTCAGATTATAAAAATGATGATGATGAACATGACGATGATAATAATAAATGTGATGATGATAATGATAAACGTAATAATGATCAAAAAAATGATTGTTTTCTTTATATAATACGTAACTTCAAATAATTTGTTTTGTTGTGGTTGTTCGTTCGTTGTTTTGTTTTGACTTATGGTAGAAATATTTGTTTTCGTGTGTGTTTAGGTTTGTTATTTGTGTTATTGTCTTGTAGATCATAAGATCGATGATGATGACCATGATGATGATAATGATAAACGTGATGATAAACGTAA
>NW_003215631.1:7998-71099 GCF_000006405.1 Perkinsus marinus ATCC 50983
CAACCAATTAAATAGACGACTACTATGATGAAACTGAATATGTTGTGTACCTTTATCTGATGTACATTTTTGGTACACAGCAAACAAGCAAATAATTGCGCCTGAAATAAAAACTAAACACGAAAATCACAAGCAAAGTTACCTCTTTCGTAGCCTTCGCAGTACGACATTTCCTAATGCCATTAACATATAACTTAGGTCTTCCTCGACCTTAAAAATCACGACAAATCAGATGATATATCACATATATTTACCCCTTTGTATCTACTAAGCCAAAGTCTCTACAAAGATGTTTATAATACTTTAACATCAATCTATACTGTATGTAAAACATTCTTTTAAACAATATTTGAAAAATAAAATTTGGATATTTCAGTCTCTGCAAAACACTCTGCTTAACCTAGCATGTTATCGTTATCCTAGCGAACAACCATTATATTCCATCTCAACTATCATGCCAGCTGGACCTAGACTGGTCTAACTTAGTATCAGCCAAGACGAGTAGACTCTCTTTGACAACCACCCTAAGTGAGCAATGAGTATTGGGTTTGGACCCGGAACTATGAGAATAAGAGCCTGACCGAGTATCTACTAAACCAAAGTCTCTCCTAAAATATTTATAATACTTTAACATCAATCTATATGTAAAACATTCTTTTAAACAATATTTCACGAATAATATTTCAACCTGAATAAAATGTAACATGAAATAATGCTACAAGACTTACTTTCTTCTCTTCCTATTTTTTTTCTTTTTTTCATTCTTCTTTTTCATTATTACGCCATCCTTCTAAACAAAAAAATGAAAAAAATAACAAATATTAACTTACATTTCTCTTTTTTGTAAGTTGCACTTTCTTGACCTTCAGTAAATGTACAACTGCTGTAAAAACAGCAGATGAAGTGTCAATAGTAGTATTTTTCATTACTAGACAATACTGCAAAAGACATCAACTTATAAATATACTGAATATAATAATATAAATAAATTATCATAATACCAAATATAAACTACTCGTGAAACGAAGTAAATGAAATATAAAAAATGATCGTTAAAGTCAAAAAATCCCAAGGAAAATATATCAAATACATAACATTATTGTAACTAGAAATTTAGAAACACAGCCAAATTACCTAGACGAACTACAATGACGAAACTGAATATGTTGTTGTAACCTCTTATTCGATGTACATTTTTATTACACAGCGAGCAACCAAATAATTGCTCCTGAAATAAAAACTAAAAATCATAATCACAGCCAAATTTACCTTCTCTGTAGGTTTAGCAGTACGGCACTTTCTGATGTCATTGACACATAGCTTAGGTCTTCCTCGACCTTGAAAAATTACAATAAATCATATGATATGTCACATATATTTACCTCCCTTTTTAGTACTAACATTGGAGATGCACCCGTTAAACGCCAAATCGCGTTATTCACGATGTGATAAACGCGAAAAACACGAAGTGATAATCGACTCTATCACATCGCGAAAAAACGCTACTGAAAACCGCCTTTTCGCGAAAATCACGCATCGTATATCGCGCTATTTCACATTATGTGATATATCGCGTTATCGCGCTCTATTCACAGCCGAGACCAGGTAGTAACTGTGGTTTTCGCATATATCGTATCATACGATTCGTATGTATGATATATGCAACTTCCGCGGCTCAAATCTGGTTCTTTCTCATGAAAACCTTGGATCTTCTCCAACTCGACTGCATCATCTTTTTCAAATCGTGATCCGGAAAGGTATTACGTGCACAGAAGGGTGAACGAACAATTCCTGCACAGCAAAGATACTAGCAAATTGAACAGTGGCCAATTCAAATCCAAACAATCGTAAAGTATTCAATATTTTATGTTCATCGCTTAGAGTTTTTCCTTTTCAAATGACTATCTCGAATATTGCGAAGCAAGGTCCGTTTCCAGAATCCGCCGAACATATTCACTTGAGGCACATAAAGGATCACTTGACCTACAGGCAGATCGTTGTATTGGGAATTTGGAAGCACGATAACTTCAAGCGCACGTCAGACTAATTCTGCATGTATCGTTCTCGTATATGTCCTGTTCAGGTGGGCCATTTTTGCTTCGAAATACGATCACGTGCTCGGACGAAAAAAAAAATTACGTCTCCTTCCACTGATGATATGAGATCGCAAGAAGTCTGGTCACCAGACTCTGGGGGATCCGAGCACAGAGGAGCCTCCTCTGTGGAGGAGCCTCCTCCACAGATGAGACGATATTAGTCTGAGTACCATCAATATCTGAACAGAGAAACGGCCCCTAAGCTCAGCTATACTCCCCACTAGAGCTCGTCCGGAAGGAGAGTCCGGACTCCTCGATAGAATATCTTCACTCCGTCCCTGCAGAATCGCAGTAGCCAGGCATACCCATGTCACCTTCCACCAATTCTGCGATCCACTCTCGGGATTGTGCCCCCGAAGAGCTAGCGCCGACCTCCGCATCCTAGGCGCCATGCTGAAAAATCTCAGTCCCCTCATTGTTGGCATAAATGAGATTCCGAGCAACAAAACCATTCTGAATTCAATTCGTGCACTGCATGAATGCATACTGCATGACATGCAGTATTAATTGAGTATCAAGTAAGTATGAATCATACTTCAATTCAATAAATTCGAGTGAATTTCAATCAAATCCAAATCAAGTTAATTTCAGCTAGATAATATGTAGTAGATATCAGGTGAATTCCAAATAATTTTCAAGTAATCTTAGGTTGAATTTCAATTCAGTTCAATTTCTCGCGAATCGCGAGTGAATTTCAGGTGAATTTCAAGCGAATTTCGGGTGAGTTTCAGGTGAACTTAAATGATCTTACAATGGAATTCATCTCATCAACACGAAGCAAGATAGTAGTTCTTGGAGGAAGGGTAAAGACTTAGCTATCTGACTAGCAACAATCGAGTCATCCATGATGAGAAGCGACGAGGGTTAAGACACAAAGATAAGTTTTTGCCGCTCGCTTGTCTGGCGTCTGGACCGAATACTCGGCGATACGCAGAGGGTATTCCACATCACAGAGTGCACCTCTGGCTCAGTTGAAGCTTCGTTAGCACTTCGACCAGACACAAATTCGCGGCTAAGACTTAGCCGCCAAGTTTGGCAAGTTGTGTTCAATCCAAATGGCGAGGCGAAACTACGCGATTTCTCACTATATCAGCGGACAATGTCCGCCGGACATCCCCATGGGACAATGACACAACGGCAAAGTGTGTGATCGTATCTCCACAACTGGGCACGCAACGTGCTGCATCCCGTTGACCGGAGGTCGACTCCTGTATTCCGTCATTGTGGTCTCAAATTAATTCGTGTGTGGCTCACGAACTGACGCACTAACAGATCTGGGAAAGATCTGTGACAGTACCTGCATTGCAGGTCCTGCAAGTGAATGCGAATAACATGTAAGAAAATTGCTATGTACTAAGAGGTTCAGCGCCAAATTCCACGTTTCAGTCATCTAGTCTAAGTCTGAGTTACCAACTGTGGAAGAAGACTACGGCAATTACTCCTGCTGCTCCAAACCATTGAACCGCTAAATTTGAACGCAATGTCATCGGAGATGTGATGAAGTCTCACAGCCATGCAGGAGTCAAGAGGCAGGAAAATCGCTGGAGCTCATCTGCAATGCGCGGCTCTTTCCCAGCATCCGTTGAGTAGTCTCGTACTGCTTATCGAGTCTTTCAATTATCTCATCAACGGAATCATGATCGGGAGACGAATCCATAGTCGTAGAGACAATGTCCACCGCCGCTTCGACCGGTCCTATCCTATCGCCGTCGGCGGTCGGAGGTTTCTCCGTGACCGAACTCGCGTTAGGCCACTCGAGATTTCGCAGCCTCGCCTCAAGCTGGTCTAAGCGTGACTCGACCTGCTCTGAGAGTGTATCCACTTTCAGCTCAACAGAGCTAACTGCTCTGACGAGCCGTTCCATAGAATCGGACAAGCAGTCCATCCCAAAAGTTGGAGCATTCGGAGACGGCCGACTCCTTGCATCCTCAATAGAAAGTGAACTTTGGAGACAATTTGTTTTCGTTCTTTGAACCAAGGCAGGCTCGCCCGTTCTCTTAGTTGTCCTAAGGAGGAAGAATCGATTAGTACTGATGGGATACTCGGAAATCCAAAGCGGGTGATAACTATTCCTGTCGGTTCAATGCAATAGAACGAAGTATTCACACTCAGTTCGCACCGCGGGATTGACTGCATTAGCTTCCCTCCTAGCTGCTTATCCAGTTTGAGAAGCTCCTCAGCCACCCGAGACGTCATGTCCAACTTTTTCAATAGAAAGCCGCTAGAGAAGAACTGCTGTAGTGTAATGCACGGGCTGATCTCGAGAACTTCCCGCATGAATTTGTAGACAATCTACAACAGCCATATTGACTTCGAGACTATTGATTCACTCACCTTCATAAACTCGAGATCCGACTTGTATGCTCCGAATTCTTCATATTTTCCGTGAATGTGCAGTGTTATTTGGGGTGACATGGTCAAGAAGAAGAAATGGTATATCCCTAGGAGATCTGTAGCCTTACCTACCAAGAAGAGTTCTTCTGATGAGCTGATACAGTATTACATTCGCTCAAGAGTCTGTCATAGTATAAGTTATCAGGAGGTTCATGATGACATTTTCGGAGATGAGTTAGAAGCCTCATTGCTGCTTGTCGCACACGATATTGAGAATTCTTGAGGACGACCGGTGTTGACATTGTATCGTCAAATCACACAACTGAAGGCCTGAAAACCGCCACAAAACCTCCGACACAACAAGAGGTCACCGAGGAGTATACATCCAAGAGCAATCTAAGCTTCTTTCCCAGTAATGCTGACTTTAACTGCTTTGCTGCTGCGCTTCTTGCTCTTTCCCCCAGCAGTCATGAGATGCCGCTTCAGTCGCCCTGAGTGAGATTCCCCGGTGCAACATAGGTAATCCCGAGAGAAAAACGAGTATAAATTCGGGAAACACAAGCATAGAAATACCCTTGACGGTCCCGAGATCCAGTCTCTCCTTGTGAGCAGCTTCAACATTCGACACTGGTTGAATCCTATATGTCCCTGCTCCAGATAGAGGCTGCGTAGCTAAGAAAGCAAGGCACTTCAAGTGTGAAAGAATCCCCGTCATTGAATACCGTACCATCGAGAGCGATACCACAATTGGGAATCATTGCATGCCTACTCTGGACCTGTTGCTGAGCTGTCAACCGTGGACCCTGAGTATTGCGAAGGTTCAAACACAGCGGAGAGCGTGAATGTGACCTTCTGCTTTTGGATGGCTCAAGAAGCCTGTCGCATATCCTCTGCAGTGGCTTTGATGTACCTCAAAGCAGGGAGCTATGTCGTCAAGTCCATACACAGTCGAATCTATACCTCGATTATCGAGGCTCGATATATTCCCACGAGTTTCATTCCCTTGACTCTGAATCAGTTTGAGCCAATGCTGTATCAGCTGCTCCTCGAACACCTGAGAAATGACGAAGTTGAAGCATTATCTTCCCAAGTGGTCGCATGAACTCACAGTATTTTCAGTGGTCTCGTCTTTATGATAGTACATATCTTTCACTGCCCAGCCACGTACTTTAGTACGACAACTCTCTGGATCGTAGAGTGCGTTAGCACCTTTTCGATCGAATCCTGAGATCACACATCACGTTTCCTGAAACACCTGATAGGCTGAAATTGTTAAAATTTATCGGAATTCCCGCAAACGGAGAAAATCATCACGAACGAGTTCAGTAACTCGCAATGTCAAGAGCGATAGTACTTCCTGCGGGCTATGGGACGAGGAGTTGACGGTAGCCTCTGGAGAGGAGTCCTTCTCCATAGGTAACAGCAGAGCCTTGTCTTGATACTGTTGACGATTGTCCAATGATGCTGCGCTTGTCCGTGCCTCCGGATATGATGTTCACTCGGAAGAAAAATATTTGACACTGGAGAACCGCAGGATATCCCACCAACTCAAACACGAGGCAAGAGAATGAAAGCGATTGGACGCTCGCCAATATCTAGATTAGCTGATGGATAATTGAATTCCGCTTGATGATAATATAACTTGCAACACCCAACGAATGCCAAGTATACAGTATGATACTACCGTAAAACCGAGGCCAATAGTGCTACAACCATTGAATAAACTTGTGCGACAAGTAAACCATCCCTCAGAAACCAGACCTTAAACTGAGACTGGGGCCACCAATTGATTCTACGCGCGAGAAACAACAAACGGATCACCGAAAATATCTAAGTGGCCATCCAGATGCCATTACGGGAACACAACTGGTGGAGGCTCTCGACAATCACAATCACGTTTGTTCCAGAAAGCACTTCCATAGGAACCGTAGAGCTCTTCGCCAGGATGTATATACCTGATAACCAAACCTACATGAAAGATACCCCCGAGACTGCCCTACACTACCTTGTAGCTTTAACGACCAGCATTTTCACACCCGTAGCAGTGACAGATGTTGCGATTGGAGAGGCAGGAATCCTCTTGCAGTTCCTAGTTGATCTCGGCTCTACGACTGATACCTCAATTGGGCAGAATTCAACATTGTTGAAGGCTGAGCCGGAGCCACCCATATTGATTAGCTGACCAACATACATCCCCTTCATTAGACAAGTAAAGAGACCATCGACATATATGAGCTTATGCATGAGCGGTATACAATGAGAGGATAGTGCTCCACCGAAATTATCCTTCATCCAATGCCTCTGTGCCTCGGAGAATAAGTGCCCCGAATAAAGAGTGATTACTTCGTTCTTGTGGAAGCTCTTCATCGCGAAGACCCCTCTACCGCCGCCGAATATTCGGGACCATCTCACCGTCAACGCCTCGTTGTCTCCGAGTGCATAAGCTTTCTGTAGGAGTGATTCGAGAGAACAAGTACGGCCACTGAGAATCAGTCTGGCATCATCATCTTCCGTAGAGCAGCAGTCTTTCCACGGTTGTGAGAAGTAGTTAGGTAACATGGTTTCAGAAACGTCATCGGCGTCATCCGTATATCGACAATAGGGGAGCTTATACTGCGCGAACCACTGTTCCTGTTCGGGATGAGGCATGAGACCACATAGTCTAGCTTTGTCCGGATGTACGAAGTACATATCTTGACTACCCACTACATCTCTGTCCTTCTTATGCCTTCCGTGTGTGCATGTTAGCTGCAGTTCAGCAGCAGTTGGAGCACACTCAGTTATCTCTGCTAGACTCCGTGATTCCCCATCGACCCACCCAACGAAAAACCGCATATCCCATCGTATCTTATCATCCCTTGTCGCCTCAGACTTGACAATAATCTTCCTGGCGAGATACTGCTCAGCTACATCCCTCAAAGCTTGGGAGTCAGCTGAGCTCGAGGTCTCTCCCTGGAAGTCTGGCATGGTCAGAGGACAACCCAACTCGGAAGTCGATGTCGTTGATTCAGTAGCGTCTTCCCGAGGAGGGATCGCCGGTGGCTCCTCGATAGAGCGCTTACGCTTCGGCGGCCTCCCTCGACGTCGACGTACGATAATCTCGGTTCCACTCAGAGAGGACGGCGGTGGGGGTTCAGACATGTGAGAAATACAAAGCTCACAAAATGCTGGATGAGCCCGGCTCACTGATCATCAACGCTGAGTACTCGACATATTCGAAAGTTACAAGAGACTATTTTCATGGAGTCATGGAGCGGTATCCCTAGCAACCCATTAACTTGCATGCGCCATGGCTCACCACCTTTGCCGCGATGAGATAGGTCCCGGAAGAAGATAGGATTCATCAAGAACTTGAGTCTGTGAGTGGTTACCATCACTTGATTACACACTCCCATCGCTTGAATATCCAAGAGGTAATATTTGCCCCGATGGCAAGAATGAATATACCAGACCTTGCGGGGAAAGGTCGGATCATACAGAATTCTAGCTCACCAATAAAGCTTTGTATAGTCAATCAATACTAGCTGAGAGTCGGAAACAACTATAACCCTCTGAGCCAGATACCCCTTTTTGAGTTCATCGTACTTCTGTTCGAATAATAAAGGAGTACTACCTGTAGCCATACTCCCCAATATCGATTCAGAACAATGGGTACTTCGGAGAGCAAATTGAATTCCGTAACTGAGGCACGTAATAAATAAGGCAGCGCTTGAGCCGATAGTCTTCAGCGCGGCCGCTCAACGACGTACAGGCAGAGTTACATAATAGGAAAAGGCAGTTCCACCCTGGCGGGATGAACAGACGAGATTTCGTAGCCTACCCGAGCATCACCTTAACAATGGCTTCATCCGCCGGAGCTGTATTACGCAAGGATTCATGCCAGGTGCGATTGAAGGAACAAAAAACTGCCGCATCCCCCCATACTCCGAGAAAGTAAGCACCCCGAGAAACGCAGTCAGGGTATCGCAATGATCATCGAGATAACTTACATTTCATATCATGGCTCTCACTCAAGTCTCAGTGCATGTGTATTCTACACCTGACTCGTGGTTGCCAACAAGCTCGTGTGGGTCTCCGACGTACTGATGTATCGCACCTGATGACATAGCTCTCAAAAATACAAATCAATACACTACAGAGACTACATGGTAATCCTTGACAACATACAGCGGAGCTGGAGACCAGATGATGGATTTCTCTTCCGAGGTAGCAGTTCGCGAATTCGAGTTCTGCACCGCTACTGGCGGTGCAAAGCCAAGCTGCCCGTACCTGTATCCAATCAGTTAACTGCTCAACACTTGTGCATAAGTTACGAGTTATGTCCACAGAAGAAGGTTTCTCCGGAGGCATCCAAGAAGATGGAGTGCATGGCTGCAGCTGCACACATGACTATGCTTCTCCCATCCTATCCCACGGTTTTATACAAAGATGGGAAACCCACAATGTCTGCCCCACTACCTTGTCGCTGAGAGATGCCACAATTGATGGGCTACAACGAATCACGTCACGACCTTGATTGTTCCGGCCAATTCCAAGCTGGCCTACAGCATTTGATCCAAAAGATACTACCTGCCGACCAATAGAAGCAGCTAAGGCGGGAGTGTTGATGCTTACGACACGTCCCCAAGATATCGCCATGATACTGTGCTCTCCCCCCGCAGCTATTGATGCCACGTAATACCTGCTCCAGCGCTAACACAGAGCGCCATAAGCCCATGATCACTTGCTAGCTGAGTCCGCCCCCTCAAACTTTGAACCTACAATCAATATGAACTGTCATGATCATTCGGCCAACATGACCAACTCAACTCCTACCTACTGGGTGTTTCCTGAACCTGATAAGATTTGAAAAGCTCCGCTAGATTTCCCATCGCGTGTTTATTACCTCTGGATGTCCCCCACCTCCTTGGGTACAAATTGATCCTGTACGCTACCTATACCCAGCTGCCCACAGGAGTTGCTTCCCCAAGCATAGCTGAGAGAATAGTCATCACTGCGAGACCGGACAGTGTGTCGGCATTACACCTTCTCCTCTAATGTTACAGGATCGAAAGTACTAGCCATCGAATGAGCCTCTCCGCAAATGAGAAGTCTGACCTAGTGCTCACTCAGCCTACGCCCTTGGCGTTCCGCGCGACTGTACTCACTGCCGAGAGATCCTCCACTAATATCGGGGTTGCCGTATGTTTGCAAGTAGGCACGCCTAACTGCCCTTGCGTATTGCCACCACAAGCCCATACCTATTCAGCCCGAGATCTGCCAAGTACCACCCCACACATCACAGCATACGATTCCAACGCTGCTCAGCAACAGAGAGTGCCTGGAGCCGCAGCCAATTTGAACGATGGGGTGTGACGTGGTGAAGCGTATCTGCCCCCATGATAAAGCAGTCTTCCGAAAGAGTACGACCATCTCACAATAGAAGGTGTCTGGTTTGTCAGTGCCTCATATCCCAAACCCATTGCACCATCAGTCTGAGTACCACAACTATAAACATGACCTAAGAGTGCGACAATGTCTACGAAGGCAAAATGGCCACTGATCCTACCGCTGGAGGACAGCATCAGGGTATGAGTTTGACCGATGGAACTCGTAGACGACGATGCAACTTGTACGACGTGAACCCTAGATCAAACTCCGCATTGTCCCGAATCCACCAGGTACAATATTACTCCCTCATTATCTTAACCAATTCTGGCGTTTCCTTCAATCTTACGCCCTTGACTCCACCTCTCTCAATTGCTCCAGCACTCATAAAATCTCCTGCGTCAGATTGTATACCTCGGGATGTGAAAGGGAGCCTCACACATAACATGACCAAGTGAACTACCAAGCTGGCCCCATCTATTGCTCCCCCATGCATATACCTTCCCTCGTGCAGTCGTAGCGAAATTGCAATCTCCACCAGCTTCAACCTAATCGACTACCATTACTGACTACTATTACTGACTCGTTCCTGCACTTGTATGCAATCTTTGCCGCGCAAAACATCAACAGTCATCACATGACTAGTATTCTGTCCATAGCGCGAGTGCACTCCCGCAGGCAACTTCATCGTCCCCAGCTGACCATACGTATTATCGCCAAAAGTGATGATAACTAGCATAACCACCGATCGATCAATAACATACACCCTTACCAGCACCACTATGAATGTCAGGTAGAATGCCCTGATCGATGCATTGAAGGCCTAGAGAAAACACACCACGACGAGTGGTAGTCATATGCACCTGTCCAAGAATAGGAACAATAGCCAAAAACCGAGGATCACATCCAGCTCAACATGATCGGGACTCCGTGATATCCTCTCCCCGTGTAATGAGGCTGTAACTGAGAAGTACGTCGACGACACGACTACCCTTGAGAGATATCGACCTGGACATAATTCTGATAGTGATCCTCCTCCTACGTCGGTGAGCGCTCTTATAGCACCGGAGGTAGTGGCTTGCAGCATGATCGACTTGGATAAAGATCGTGCTATCTGCGACATTCAAGGGACCATTGTGAACAAGCTCTCGAGTCGTCCTCACATTAACTTTTTCCTTCAAAGATCGGCGGGCGACCATGTTCCGATGCAAACTACGAATTCCACGCCTTTTGGAAGAATATCTATCAGGGAGCACAAGCTAGTTCGATGAAACTCAGACACACGAGTACATAGCGTGCG
Source organism: Perkinsus marinus ATCC 50983 (assembly GCF_000006405.1). Taxonomy (NCBI): domain Eukaryota; phylum Perkinsozoa; order Perkinsida; family Perkinsidae; genus Perkinsus; species Perkinsus marinus. The sequence goes on from NW_003215631.1 coordinate 19,096, forward strand.
ACTTTGCCATGAGAAGACGCCTGCCATGTCCATCCGCTGTTTTCACAGCATTATCAGCAATAGATAGTACCTGACCCAAGCGTCTCGATCTGTGACGCGCCCTCAGCCGTGATTTTCACAATGTCCCTTATATTGCAGAGCATTTCCATTTTATTCCGCATCCGCGCGAGGCGGCCAGACTGTTGTTGCTTCATTGCTTTGACGACCAGAGATACCTCGCGATGATTCCAATCAAAGACATGGCATGGCAGACGCGTACCGCAAGCTTCCACGCTGCGGAGGCTGATGGTCTTGGATCCCATACTTGATGGGCCAACTTTGCCCTAGCAGCTGCTCGAAGTATTTCCCGGATCTACAGTTTTTGTTCGGTTGTCTCTCATGAATCGCACCACTCACATTATTGCCGTGATGCACACTAGTCTCCAACAGTAGCATATGGTAATCATCAACACTCATTTTATGTAAGAACTCCAGCAATGCTCGCTTTTGCGGTTCTCTCAATGCCTGAACGAGTAAGGGCGGAAGTTGAACAGAACAAGCGGTGACACCGTACACTAGGTTGATGATACTTCAGCTCCTGAGTGACCTTAAGGAGGTATCTGCAGAAAGCTTCAGACTCTATGGCACACAGTCAAGAATCGTCATAGGAACGAACTACCGCTTCGAGAAAATTTTCCATGAAGTATGCCTGCAAAATAGAACAGTGATGATTCCCAATGTTGCCACTATCAGCTGGAACCTGAGTCAGAGTCCCACGCGATGTTTCACGCGACGACAAACATCTAATTTACTTCGTAATAGCAGTGTTGAGATATAGAGTATCTAGACATACTACTGGCGCTATCTCTAGAGCCTGTTTCATCATTAACGATTCCACTACAGCCAGGCTACCCACTGGTTTAACGCTCCACGTGTGGACTGAGGAGCCTTGGTCGAAGAGAGACCGTGCTGTCGACCATGGTGACAAAAGATACGATCCCCCGAAGATGAGCTGGGAGATCGATCGGTTACGTAGTTTCTAATATTGTCAGCTTCTCACACATAAGACAATGATAAAAGCAGTAGTGGGCCCAGACGGCGATACTGCTATAGAGTTTGCCACCCCTTCAATGGTTATTGTATCGATCTGATCTGCTGTTTCAGGTGGCATGAGCCCAAATCTGGAACATTCCATCTCCCAACAGCCAATACTATCAGTCGTACTACTTCAGTGTATCCCGCCGCATATGCTCGACGATCCAGCTCGTGATCGAAGACAACGGTAGGAGGTAAATGAAGTCCGACATCAGCTAACCCAATCAACGATGCCTGTATAGCCATGCTAAGAATCATGCATGAGGTACCAAAAGATCCTTCGTCCCTAGCGGTCCAACTCCATGCAAATCCACGTCAATCAGCCCAGAATCGAAGATGACCTTACTTGGAATGACATGAGCCGATCCCTAACAACCTACATCTAATCTGTATAGGATAGGACCCGGGAACTTGGAGAATCGATGTTTCCTCGGAGCTGAAGCGGTGATCCATAAACCTGAGTGATTACTACAGCGGAATCCGTGCGGATATCAGCAAGAGCAACTCTCGTCTGTCGGAGCTAGATCGGGCTCAGATGCTCCTTCCGAGGCTCTAGTGAAGCTCTGCTTAACAAAGGCACTCCTCAATGTGAGTAGCGCTCTACCGCCTACGAACCTGCAGCAACCTAACTCGCTATCTAAATACACATCTTAACATACATCACATGCGTGGTGCCGAAACCTCTGCTAGCTATGTTACTCGATTCCCCAGCGAAGTACATGATCTTGGAGCAACGAGCCTTGGGACTGTCCCGTTTATCTACAGCTCCTCACCGTTAGACCCACGAGCATCATGTAAAGTTTCGCAAGTGAAAATTGAGTTTCTCGTCGTACTGGGCCATCGACTAGAAGAGGATCTACGAGTTGTCCCTCATGAAAAGTCTGCACAAGCAATCAGCTACATATAAGAGCACTAAGCAGAGGATCAACGAACCACAGCACTACACAATCGGTCAATGTGAGGCCATCCTTCAGTGACAATAGAGACAATATCTGACTATTGAGCAAGGAAGCACCAGCAGCACCAAGATTACTACATGTGACGTCACCCCAGCTAATGCAATAGCTGGAAGATGAGAGAGAGGGCTAAATTGATTCACCTACGGCCAGATACCGCGGTACCATTTCCACGCTCGACCAAATCATCACCTTTTGGTCACGCCCGATATACAACCTTGCCACCATAGACGCTACTGCTAACCACGGCCAGATGGTCATAACATAGACGTAAGAAACCCACACATTCTTGTATCTGACCCAGAGCATCCGGCATCAACTACGCGAATTCATTCACATACACAAACCAACCCATCATCCACAGAATACCGAAAACACCCAGGAGAGCCGTGTTCGATACGAGTGCCGCCATTCGTGGACACGGTATTGCCATTAACAGTGAGCGCATCTGGCTTATTGATGATTGACCCGTAACACACCCGATTTGATGCTCACTGATACAGCAAAGGGTAATAGCGCGGATACCGCCAATAAAAGCATGAAATTGGTGATGCTCCAATACCTGAGTATTATCCTACAGTATGTGTTCCAGCCAATTCACGCTGGTACGTTTGAAGTGCCTTGGCGCAGCAAAGCAAAGTCCAAGGACTCGACACTAGATGCATGAAGTTCACCTAAACCACCACAGTGCAGGTGCTGATGACATCATCCAGTAATACAAAGTATTGCCGCTTTTCAAAGTCTGAGAGGCTCACAGAGAGCAACCCCGTCAGTATGGCTGTGAACCTACACCTTCGAAATCAGCCTGCTCGGCAGAAGGAGCACCAACCTTTGATAGACTTTCGATATAACGCTGGCAGTCCTGGTTCCAAAACTGGATAGACGTAAGACTTGATTTTCGGCGATCGCGACTTTCTCATCGCGATTGATAACGCCGGGAGCTCGACGCTGCATGGGATGGTGGAAAGCTTCGAGAAAATCCTTCCACATCAATCTTGGCTACCCAGGAAATACATTAGTCACAAATACGTAAAAGTGGCACCATTCAGTCCAGTGCATTAACATAGACCAGAATTTCTTTGTTCTCAGCAATCAAAACGATCCGCAAGAGATCATACAGATCATACAGATCATCAGCACAGTCTCGATCTTCGTTCACCCTAGATTCGACATCCATACACGCTTTCACGAAAGGAGGCAACAAACAACCTTCCTGATTACACTGACCTACCGACATTCCATTCACGCCCCTTTGCATTTATTGTATATAATTCAGTAGTCGTGGCAATTGCCAGAGGTGCGCAATCACATCAATCGAGCCAGAGAACACGCCACATCAACCATGTAAAACAAAATGCCCTAGCGAGTAGACCGGCTCCACCTGAACTCAACTCGTGAATAGGCAGCGAGTGTGAGAGAAACATGTTAGGGTGTCGCATGATGCCACATGATAAGACACATGAATAGAGTTCGAAAATCATCACGATGGCATGCTCAGTCTTCGCTGGATCGTTCGCGCCTGAGGACTCGGGCATATACTGGATCATACTACCAAACTTTTACTTTCCTCTTCGGCGGCCGCAGGGAGCTTCCAAGTACTTCCAGTTTGGAGTGCCGTATCAGGGGTCGAGGAATGCATGTGGCAGATCGATAGCAAAGTTTCCAGGATCCTAACAGAGAAGCCACTGAGCCGAGGAGCGAATGATATCCGATACCCGTAGGTGACAAAGGATCCTCGTTGTAATCAACGAGGACCTTAGCCGTGTCCCCCAACACGTCCTTCGTGAGTGATTCTGTTACCTGACTCAGTGCACTGGCTAATCCGCCAGACGCATTCTCCTCCTCACCTTAGTACTGTATTCCATAGCCGGTGATGAGTTTACCTCAATTAACCAAACACGAAGATCAGGCGTTGCGATAGGGCTACCTCGCTCAGTCCCCGGGTGCCACTGATCTGGGAGGACATCGTTCCAGATACGATTAGACCCGGATACTACTCTCATCTAGCACCGGATCATCGGATACCATGAAGTCATAGCCGAAGAGCTCACAGCTTCCTTTACGCTGCTCAATGTTGTCGAATACGCACCACAACGAAGAGATGATGATTTCTTCCATCTAAATTCGGGAGACATGATTGAGCGAGAAGTCCGGATTCTCATGCTAGACAAAGGACCTGCGGCTGCAGAAGATCCGACCATATGTCTCTACACGGCTCCGCTAAGCTCGGGTTAGTACCGCCACCGCACGTAACATCTACGCGCCTCTGATGAGTTTCATGAAAGAATGCGCCCTCACCTGTTACAAGACCATCCTTCTCTTGACTATGCTCCAGGCAGGTGCTTGCGAGCCAGGGCGTTGAATGAACCTGGTTCGGGCCTGGCAAGCAAGCATTCACAATAGCCAACTAACCGACAGTCCTCACAGTAGGTAGTATGAAGGTGTTGCTGAAAGTCATGTAGAAACCACATGAAGCCATCCGAGCCATGAATTTCATCTCTGGATCGATGAAACTCTGGGTGGTCCTTCACTATACTGTTGTTCACCATATGCACGAATTTATCATCCGATTGGAGAGTCATGTCGTATCTAAACTTTCCTTCCTCACAAGGTGTAAACTTACACTTACTTTTCGCTTGCAAAGCGTATGTATGGTCTCTGCCATATCCACACGGACAAAGGATTCCAATCAGTGACCAGTACCCACACTCGGATGTCGAATTTATAACCTCTGATGAGTAGCGGTCGTTCGATGTACTTCTGAACAATCTGGAAAAAAACTACTAATAACGTTAAAAATAATAGCCACTCGCGAGGTGGTTCTTCTGCGAAAGGACAATTCTCACCCACTGCTCCGTATCTCGTGTTGCTGCCGCATGGCTATCATCACTATACCCACATTTATTGAGTATTTCCTGGAGGCATCTCATCATTTGAATGCCTCTCCCTCTCGATTTTCCACCGGGCTTCATCTGCACTATACGATTTCAAACGATTTGCGGGTGACTCCTACTATCCAAGCATTATGAGGGCCATCAATGTGATCAGCCTGCACTGAAGTTGAGTACAACTGGGTAAGCACTCTGAGAGTGGGCCATGTTCGAATGTAAGGCATCAATGTCGGCGAGTAAGAGTACCGTTTGACCTCTGCAATAGTCCATCGTCCCAGAGGTTTCTCCATATAGTGATTAACATCTATGTATCGAGCACAGGATGCAACATCAGCGGAAAAACCACGAATATGAGAAGGTTCCACCTGAGAAGACTAACAACAGGCATAGCTGAATGATCATACCACGCCTTCTTGACCTTCCGTCTCCTCATTGCTCGACTCGGAGTCAAAACCGTGAACTTTTTGGTCGAATTGACATAGGAACTGTGACAAGGGTGTCTGTATAACACTGCGCTGCTAAGCTCAAGTTGATATTACTTCACCTTCGCCATCGTCTACACACTCCTGGGGGTCGTCCAGAGAAACATATCGCAGAAGCTCCCACTCCCCTCTACTGATATTGCCGTGTGCAAGAGATACCAATTCCGAGTCTATCACATCATCTATGTCGCGTTGTAGTTTATCGCATACCCTCAAGGCCACATCTACTACACGAGGGCCGTACCTCACCAGTACGTTCAGGCGAATGTGTCCAATCGATTACGAACTCACGTAAGACTGGGAGAGCCGGAGTAGCTCATAATACTGTGAATGAATTTCCGTAATATGCTCACACACTTTGTGAGCTTGTATTCCTGATTGTAAGGACATTAATTGTTCAATAAGATATTCCTAAGCCTACACCACTAGAGCTACCAATATGAACTCTCCAACGCCTTGCGAATCACCAAGATCATAAGCTCTGGGATAGTATTGGTTCATGTCGATTAAGTTGTACACAGAATACGAGTGGCGAAGATTGCTCGTCAGACCTGTCATAAAGTTTCGCTGTAACGCTTTGAATGCCGCGCACATCTCGTCACCCGTTTTCGTAGTGATCTCCCGATTCCTCCCGAAATGATTCACTATCTGACCATTCTTAAGAGCAAGATAGTCGATATCCTTGGCGTTGAGAGTCCACTTGAAATCAAAATTTGTACCTGTGTAGTTTCCCTGGTCTCTTCACTGTCTCAGTCTACTTTGCTGATTGGGATTCTCTATCCATCCCCGTCTCAGGAGTGCTTGTTTGAGATCATCATAACCTCCTTTGATGATGAAGACCTGGACTCATCACAACACGCGTGCGAGCCCCAACATTGTGACTCACGCGTCTGCGACCAGCTGCCGCTTCGGACTTCGCATGACGTGATACTAGAATGCTTCCACGATGTTCCTCACCAAACCTTGCACGACGACTTGAGGGTTGCCGAAATAGGGAGCCATACTCATCCTTTGCCTTGGTCCCTGACTCCTGAAAGAGCAGAGCCATCAATAGAGACTGCATACGTAGGCTCTCACAACTCCTTCCTTTCTAACCTTCTCGCCCATCTTCATCACCGTCCTGACGTACAACACCACTCGTTCCGTTGACAAGTAAGACCATCCACCTGCGGCTTCTCTCAGCCAGTTTCCTATATCGATCCATCCTCGACCTCTCATTGGCAAGTCGTATCTCGCATACAAACTATAGAGTGATGCATCATGGTGGCGAAACTCACCTCCTTACGGAGTTTGGCTGAAGCTATGGCGGCGGCTCCCGCAGAAAATTTCACTGGAGGCATCGATGCCGACCGATGGGAACGCTGGTTCCTGGAAGCATAGGACAGCAGTGAGCGGCAAGGATATCTCTCCAACATACCTCACCTATGGTCCGTTGATGGTATCAGGAATGCTGAATTCGGCGTAACCGTTTGTTGAGACGCAACTTTCCCCAACTCGACGCGTTCGCGATGATGCCGTTGGCGCGTCATTGGAACAACTTACAACATCACTCTCAGCAGTAATAAGGAATGCCAAATCTACAGTATGTTTCCACTGAAACCATTTCGTTAGAAAATGATGCAAATTATCGTGCTTGGTTTGGTACAGGCACCATTTCAAAATCATCCTAAACACCACAACCGCATTCCCATTACAGCCCAACACCACCACTACTACTTTAGCCCTTTCTATCATATCCGCCATCATTCGATGCTCGTCCTCCAATGTATTCTCTCTGTACGAGAGTGATTGTTTCCGGAGGTATCTAAGCGACAAACTGTCACATTAATATAATATCAGTAATACTTCATCTCATATTGCTTATCCATAACCACACACCCTACATAGACTCCGAAGTAGGTCATGATACACAGAGGTATGCCCGCACTGAAGACCCAGTATCTGAACCAGACTCACGCGATGACGCCGGTCTGTTATGGTACTGTTGATCAAAGCGCCAGATCCGTTTCTTGAAGAGCCTCCATTGTCGTCTCCGGAATAGCCTAAGTCCACCGAAGGCTGACGATAGCATGGTAAGCCGCTGAAGCGGCGATTCAAGAGCGAGCTATGTTCACGATTTAACAGCAAACTCAACGCAAAGCGGACTGACGCAAGCGATGTGACTGAGACGGAAGGTGCCTTCGACCAAACACAGTAGCACCGAAACTACAAAGTTAGACCCATTAGTAGCCAGTGAGTATGTGCTTTGGGTGAAGTCTCTCCGTTGCAACCGTCATCTCTTCACAGCAAACAATGCACGTGTACGCGCAATACAATGAGTGTTACGCAATTGTAGATGATAATTCAAGCGCATTGTATTGCTCGAAAAACTGTACAGGGTAATACGTGAGCCATGGAGATCGCCAACTGAAGTCTCCGTCTCCTGAACGACTCCACACTCCATCCTCCCACGAGTAGATTATTTATCATGGACTTGCATCACTCGAGTCGAACCCGTTATGCGCCATCCGTAGAACCTTTCGAGCACGCTTCATAGTTGCACCCACAAGACCGATGCTTTTGGTCGCAGCGCATACGTCGGAGCTCCTATGGCAGTTGATCGTGGAACACAATCATAGAGCGATGCGATCATTACCTCCTCCATGTACGCTCGAAGCTGTTCTCTCATCCGGTACTGTTGGAAAGATAGCTTAGGCAGCATTCTCTGCTGTTCCTGAGCTCCCTGCTGTTGACCACAGTCAACGCCGGCCAGGTATTGCGCCTTGGCGTCAGTATATTGGTCTGTATGGAGATTGTAGCTCCTAGGATCTAACAGAAATTCAACCAACCTACTGTGACTACTACTGACGGAACGACCTATACCTTCGCCAAACTCTCCAGAGGTACGCATTCTCTTCGTAGGAGGGTCGATGGAAGGCCTAAAATTCGAGCAAAACTATACACGCATCAGAGAAACGCTGCTATTATGAGCGCGACCTGTTGAGACATGGGACTGTAACACAATCCCAATACAATACACATGCACATTGACGATCACATATATCTCAATGTGATCCAATCATTATATCGACGATATCGCGAAACCTCCCTGCGTATCGGATATTACATATTCCTCGTAGCATCAGATATCCGCCGTTTGTTGGGACTAGTGGTACCCATAGCCTGGTCGCCTTCTGCATATCGGGAGTAAGCGCTTTTACTTCTTGGAAACACCATTACACGGCGGCAATCAATCAATGGACCAGCCACCGGGCCGTAAGCTCAACAAGCAAGTGCTGAAAAGAGATAAGTCAACACGTGGATATCAGCCGGCCGTTCAATCAACTTTGCTCTGCGCGATTCTGGAATCATTTCTAAAAACCGATTTTAAAAATCGTTCCCGACGTAGCGTTCAACAAACACGATTTTGAAAAACGATTCCAATAGCGATTCCGGAATTGACAGAGATAAAGCGCGAAAATAGACATCAGCAAGAATCGAACCCAGGGCCACGACACCTACTTGCCGGTGCATTATAATCTCGACTTTGAGTACATCAATGACGAATTAAACTCTCCGATTTGAGTCGTAAAACGTTATATGCCCGGTATTAGTATCCTATATACTACATATGCGACATATAATGAATTTGTGAAGTATGTGTCATTTTGGTCTAGTGGTGGAATGTTATGTTAACGTGCTCGTCATCCAAGTTCTCTGAACATGATTTTTCAAAATCGCTTCAGAATCGATTTATTGAACAGCGCGCAGATGATTAAATCTTGCGATCTCGCTTGACCTTGAAACAGCGCAACTTCTAGCAAACGACGTACACGGAGCCTCCGTGACGGAGGTACAGTCAATTACTTCGAAAAAATTTGGTTGAAACGGAAGAAACCCACTTCCTGTTAGTGGAAGCGAGAGGATCGATGATACCATTACCATCACAATCTACCGTCGAGCTCAGGCCGCATCTTTGGACCAATAAGTGACTCTCGAGATCACTCCAATTACTAGCACTAGTAGACTTTTTATTGCCATCGGCGTAAGTAGGACTATTACCAGTAGAGGAACAATATCTAGGCGAGGACATGCTTCATTGATAATTACAATAAAAACCTTTAATCGATCACAGCCGATTAATATCGACATAATGCCATGTGCAATGGAGCCCGACTTAAAATTTCGAAGGCATTGTTCGATGAGGAGTCCAAGTGCTGTCTCATTATACACTGTGTATGATACATTCGAAGTCTAAGGCTCTAATTACCGCTTGCCAGTATCTTTATAGGTTCCAGTAAGCATGGTTGGGGAGTGAATATGCGAAGTATAAGTAATATCCAGTAACTATGTTACGTTTCCGCCCCACCAGCGGTGTATCAGGGGAGATGAACTGATTGCTTGGCGCAGACCTTTCGATGAGCTGTCGAAAGGAGGGTTGATCAACGTGAACAACTTCATGAAGATAGTTAAGAACAAGGTAGCCTAGTTGACCACCCTTATTGAGACTGTCTGTATTTGTTTGTCCCCGAAATCGCTAAGTAGACTTCCATACTTGGCCAGGTTGGTAGTACAGTGCCTCCGAAGTCTCTACATACCTACGCTATGCAGCTTTGGCGAGAGTAGCTGGTTGGTGTCGCTGGCCGTGTACTGTGAGCATGGTTTTTAGATGGGATGAGGATCAGTCTAATTTTATCGATTTCGCTGAGTTCATCCACCATATGAAGTAGTTTGACACAGTTCCTCTACGGCGCTATCTAGCCGGATCTATGTTTAGAATCTTTGATACACATGTTTTGAAGAGTACTCTGCGTGAGGACTCGAAGGCAGTTGAAACTCTTGAGGCCTATAAGAATCCCGATAGTGGGAAGCTGGATGAGGACGGGTTGTTCGAGATTATGGCGGCCAACAACTTCCTAGTTACCACCACTACCGACGCCCGAATACTAGTGGTCTATAGCCACTAAGAGTCGGTGTCAGCTGCTGTGCAGGACCTACTGGCTTAAGTAGGCGACGGCAAATCATTGTCGCAAGAGCAATACCTTCGATGGACCAATGAGGATTGAACTCCATGATGTGGCTGGCTTGAGTGTCAGCAAGTGGTTTTTCCCTAGCAAATGTATGGATGCTCGTAACGTGAAGTCCTGTTGAGGATCGCATGTGATACTTCTGTTCGTCGTGTAATATGAGGTCTTCAGTGCTCATTATGAAAAGTGATACTTATGACTTTGTGGTGGTGTTTCTGAGTGATACAATCCTAGGGAGTATAGGGATATCAGCTCCAGTGTAAATCATTGTAATATATGTCGAGTCAACTGGCTGGCCGCGCAACCATCAGCGTCGCGGTCATGATGGGGATTCTTACTGCAATCACCTTAGTAAGCCATCTACCGAGTGTCAGCTCGGAAGCATTTCGCCTCATGTAGGCAGCCCGGGCGATGCGGCGTCGGTCTCGAGCTATTCACACGTCCTTGGTCGGGAAGCTCACTGTGGATGGGCCGACTTGATTTCGCGTGTATCGCAGTGTCTCGGCTTAGCACTGTTCGATGAACTATGGGCACCTTCCGTCGAATGCTGGATCGCTAGCAAAGAACTGGAGGTAAACCACCTTACGTTTGGCTCAGTTGTAGAGCACTTTCGATGCACGTAGGGGCGCAAGCTCCCTAAGATGAATGCCAAAGATAAAGAACCTATCTCATCAGTAGCTGAGAGATAGATGCATCATGCATCTACCTCTACATGAATCACCATGCATCATGCATGGTGATTCATGTGCAGGGGAATCGTTACGTAAAGTTCGTTTCAGGTTCCCTTCTATAGGACACAGACTGCATGCGAGCCAAAACAAAGTATTGACCGACTTTCATGTTACCGAGAGGTCGTTACAGCAAGCTGAAGAATGGTGGAACAAGGAAGCTTTGGTGGGTCAGTATACTAGTCTGGGAGGAGCCAGTCGAGCTTTATTATTGTAGACCACTGGCAATGTGGCGGCTGTGGTTGTATTGGAAGACTTCAAAGCCATCGCGCACATGTTGGAAGTTGGACCCGACCAGTTGGTTGAGGCTCCCAAATCTTTATTGGACAAGGTTATGTCGGTAGTTGCTAGGTTGTTCTCTATCTTGTCGCTCAGGCTCGAGTCGAATATCTAGATGAAACTTCCGTCAAGCATGCTTTTCGAAGATATCGAGATAATCTGCCGAGTTTGAAGAGTTTTGACTTTGACAACCCTCCGAGACTCGAAGATTTCAGAAAGCTGCTGAGAGCCAGCAGCAACCGCTTCCCATAATGGTGGGTACATCTTCATGGCTCATTGATAATGTCGATCGTATCAGTTACGCTCGAGGATATCAGAGCTAGTGAATTCGGGGAATAAGGCCATCGAAGATGAAGTCAGAGAACTCTTCACTGGTCATGTTGCATACTTTCCTGCACATAGGCGCCCGTCATAGTGATCACTTGCATTCGTTAAACATTACTCCTGATTACTCATTGTATAAGTGGGAGGATGTTGTATTCACGTAGCTGTTAGAACTCGTGCCGTAGTTTCTGTCAGAGTTTAATACCAGTTTCAGGATAGCTCGCTTAACTGTTTCGTGTTGTAGCAGTGTGAATCAGCTGAGATGCAGATTCGAATACGGTGATCCTATCGAGTCCGCAATCCCTATTCCAGAAGGACGTCATCAGCGGTTCGTCACTTCATTCGTGGCTTATATGTCAAGCATGCTACCGATACACGGAAGAGCGAGTTGGCATCACGTTCTCCATTGCAACGACTATGACCTCTGTCTCAAACAGGGGCATAGTCGTTGCAATGCTTGTTAATGACTCTGTTTGTTGACCAATCACTCTGTTTGTTGTACAACTCAAGTGATTAACAAGCAGTTCTTGACTTGACTTCTTGACGTATGATCAATACGGTAATCACAAAGCATACGCTAGAGTAGGAAGGAAGAGAAGTATCACAAGAATCTTAGCGTTTGATAGCTCATAACTATATCTGAGCCTTGATAAGGTTTCAGTCTGAAACACTAGTTAGTTAGTGACAAATGCTTATATTACTAATTTGCCTGAGAAAAGATACTTATTACAATACAATATTTCCTCAAAACCAGAATGGCCTGATCGATTTAGCTATTGATTGCGTGGATTGCCAATTCGGGTATGTTAAATGCTCCGTGCTGGTGATATCTTCGATAATCATGGAGTTTCTTGCACAGAATCAACCACAATATCTACGATATCCTTACCACACCGACGCATCAGTCGAAGAAAATGACGCTAGCGACCTCACCCAGTATAGGCCACTCCGTGTTGATCAAGATTCCATCACCGATTATACGGTGGAAACTTGCAGAACACACATCACCGATGATACTTGCGACACATGAGATCTCCCTTGTCAGCCACGTCTTGTTCCCACATCGCGCGCGTTTATTCTCGACCTGCAACTCTCTAGTCCTACTCTCTTGTGTCTTGCCTATCGCTGGTTAGCGATCAACCTTGCGGGATTGTGATAGCACTGTCCGCTCATTCTGGCATCATTTATATTTATGCAAATGATGAATGAGGTTGAACTGTATTCAACGGTTAAGATAGCCAACTCTGTCTGACGTGTCACATGTCCCAGTTGCGTTTCTGTAGTGCGTTCCACTAGCTTGGTAACCAATTCGCTCTCCTTCTATCGGACATCGGTTATCCGATATCGTATCATCTCTGACTCCTGCTTGTATTTTCTCGAATCGTTAATATCCTCGCAGCCACGTAACAATAGCGGCTCCATGACTCCATTTGAGCTCGTTATTGCTATGAGATAATATGCGGTGTGGGTCTGACGACTACTGATCCCTACTAGTAACCTTGACTCAAACCTCCAAGTCGCAGAAAAAGTGACAAAACCCGAATGAGTTTATTGGTTTCGGATCTTGATTAGATCTTCGTGCAAGCCGCGTATGCCTGCTGTTGGGTTTTGTAAGCTTTGCTGCGGAAACCAGGACGACCCTATGATAACTCGGAACAAAACATTTACTGAAATGACAACCGACAATTTATACTTCAACCCGGTTTCGCGCTGCATCAGGCTCGCACATTTCGTGGTGCTCGATGACTCTGAAAATCATCATGAGGATGCCAATAATTTAGATGAGCAGTACCTTCGTGCAATACATCTGCTGTTGATTATCGGTAAGAAATACCAGCAAACACCTAGAATTGAGGTGTCTAAGCAACAATGGGAACGGGAGATTACCGAGGAGCACCCCAAAACTGCATCCTAGAATTATCTGCAACACCGAGTGGTCATTGAGTTGTGCCCTGCTCCACGGAACAGGGAGGAAGACGATGAGAATGATCAACGCATACCTGGGAAAAAGCCGTACCTGCTCGAAAACCTCGCTTAGAATACCAGGACCAGGCGCATACCATTCTGGACAAACTAATATTGTTGAATTCCACTGTCCTCCACCTCAACGCTAAATCGCTTGATTCCAGGCTACCGCAACGCAGTAAAAGCAATACCATGATAGCCGTGGACATCAAAGCATGTCCAGATGGCATTCCACACCTGCAGCAGTATTCACGGGACCTCAAATACCGATGCTCACGTTATGTGGCACGATCCTCTCGGACGTCCCATCGCCGCAATTCTCTTTGCGATATTCTGCACGGCCCACGATGAGAAAAAAAGTACCACTAACTGAAGTCAGGCCCATATGAAGCTTGAGATGTGATATCGTTATCTCACTTCGAACCATAACTTGCTACGCTTCACTAATGCCGCACCAACAGCGAAGACCAGGAAAGCAAACAAGACGCTAGAATAGACTGAAGGCAGCAGCATCACACTTCGAGTTTCTAGGACACTGTTCATCACATGCTGCAATATAGTCCGCCGGTACTGGACTATTCGGCCATGTGAATGATGAGAATGGCAAAGTGATGACCTTGCCGTAGGGACAATTGTCTGGGCCTGATAACACCATGGTGCATCGCGAATGGAATGTCGTCGGTTGTCGTCCTCACCTAGAACAATCGCCCAATCAGGGACACATGCTGCTCGATTTATATTGGTTGGAGAATCCCACACTATGCTAGATGAAAAATTAATTGACAGGCATCAACTGAGAAGCAAGTATGATCACATAAAGCACACAACTGAGAAACCTTCCACAGCACACTGTAAGAGCTACACACTCTAGAGCATAAACTGGTAGTCACAACGCAAATCATAGAAATAAAATGTGATGGGAAAACGTCAGACACCTCACTGCTCTCGTCCCAACCATCAGCATGATATAGATATTCCTCTATGATGATCTCGACGGGCCGCCATCAGCTTCGTTCACTGAAACTATTCCGCTGGATCGTCCAAGTATCTCTCGACTGGCGGCACGCCCTCCAAGGCAAGTCAGGCATGCCATTCCAGGTGGCTTACGATTTTCGGAACCGCCGCGCGGAGGGGCTGACTACAATATCACTTCTCGAGACTCCCGACTGAGAGTCTACTGCTAGAGCATGCCGCAATGAGGTCATACCACCTCTGAGTCGATCAAGCCTCCTGATAACTAGTATCGAGTCCGAGACCGGCTGAGATCTCGGAGATTCAACTATGGACTCGTGGGATGCGGCTAACGGTTACCAATCGCTGCAAGTGCTGGCGGAACATTCCATCACATTAACTGATGAACATCACATTGGGTGCTGACGGAACGATTGATACCAACTTCTTCAAGATCCGAGGAACCACATGAGAGACGATCAGAAAGTTGTTCAGTACCCGAACGGGACCGAGAGAACCGTCTAACAAACACAACGAACACATCGATAGCATCGATAGTCCGATTTTCTACCTGAGCAGCATTCCCATGCTGCCTTCCCCGTTTGCTTCGTTATCACACTTAGACAGGAAATCAGCGGCTCGGTTGATGTACGCATCAGCTGACGATGACGTCCTAATACCATGTCGATCTATCGTCTCTCCCCTGTGCGCAACACATTAGCGGAGCGAAAGCGGATACCCGCGAGATGACGTTGTGATAGTCAAGTAACAAGGATAACAAGAGTACAGTTCAGACGTAGTCCGGTATGACTGAGAAAGCTATACAGCGAAGTGGAAGCTGCAAATAGGAGCTCAATAATACAAAACGGTAATAACGATTCTGATTCGGCTAGTATCTGACACGGATTAGGAGCTTGTCTGGACGGTGATGATGCTAATTCTTGAAGAGCTCCTCCAGCGCTGACATGTTGACGCGATTGCTCAGCGATCGAGCTTTCTTTGACAGAGCCATTTGAGTCGCCTCCAACGCCGAGTCCGCTGGTCCCATGGCTGAGAGTAGAAAACTATTCGGAGGTTCACTCTACTCTGCCTTACGAGCCGAATGGATCGGACGCTTCCTAGGTTTGTAAGTCCCATTCCGTTTAGCTTCATCCTCGGCCCTCCTCTTCGCTTTCCGCTGCTCATCTCTTATAGCCCATTCCATTAGGTAGGGCTTGTTCCACTGATGCCAGATGGCCGATTTTGCCTCTGACTCCTCTGGCGTCAGAAGGTACCTAACCACAAAATGAGTCCCTCAATCCGAGCACCAGAATAGACGCTCTGTCCCTTCCTGTCACTAATACCCTTCAATTTCGGAGTCGCTGACATCAGATATAGACTCCTCATCTTCCTCCAGTGGCCGCTTATTCTGCTTAGCGTCCTCTTCCAGCAAGCTGCTTGGATCCGCGTCTTCGCTAGCTGCAGCAGTCCTTCCCGCCACTGTATCCAACTTCGCGATGAGTTCACCATCGGTCTCAACACCCGAAGAAGATGTTGACCGTAGAGCATTGTACAGCTCATCCACTAAAAGGTACGTGATATTAACGACTTGTGCGGCGGAGTTCGCTACATGCTCACATGCACGTGATCAATTCGACTACTATCCGAGCATACCTACTTTCTTATCGACAAGCATGGTTTTTGATGAACATGCACTTATTTCTCGAGTACTGCTCATAACTTCTGTAAGATTCCCCCTAGACACCGTCCCGGGGACGGCGCCCCATGCCCCAGATGTACTACATTCTGGCAGCTCTCCCTCAGTCGTGCCCTCCGCGGGATCGCTACTGCTGCTACTGCTCGGGTTCGCCTGGCTGGACCCTGCTTCGTTATGATCCATATCGGTGAGTTGAGGATGTTGAACTTCTGGCTCTCCATTTTCGAGGCTCTTCTGAGTCCCCAGAGGCTTCACTGGAATAATCTGAAGGCATCACATCTGCCAAACATGATATTTTCACACGACAAAGGCTGAGCCTCTGGAAGAAAACTCACGATTTTAGACTCATCCTTCAGTGGTAGCCCAAGCAGCTTCATCTTCTCCTCCTTGATCCTGTTGCGCATCTGAGTGATGAGGTCAGGTGTCCAGCTAAGAATAGGGACACAATCAGATATTACCAAGCTCGGTGGTAAACTAGTAGTGGCGCGAGCCTCCTCGGGCAAAGCCATCTGCAGCTGGCCATGGGCACCGGCTTCCTGGACAGAGTCCCCACCAGGTAACGTACCATCAGCTGGGTCAGGAGCGTTCTCCAGCGACTTGAACTGCTCCGTCGTTAACGCAGCGGTCGGAGTGTGCTTCAGCTCGTAACTATCAAAGTGAAGCAAATCATTCCCAAGAATACTGCCATGTCCCAGTTATCACAGTCGTCTTTTCAGAGTAACTGCTCCTATCCGAACAACTCCAGCAACTGAGTTTGCAGTGACATCCTCAACTCCATGATAACGAGCTGCGATTAGGAGCGCTGCGCCACAAAGGCCAGTTGGACGGCGACCAGTACCTTTCAAGGGAAACATTTATCTCCGGCGGATAGCGGAGTACTATAATACATATCCAGTCTCGGCTCATGAGCTGTATGAGTCGAATAGCGGTATGCACAACTTGATTCTGTTTATCACCAAGTCCCAGATGACTGGAAAACCTCTCCATGAACATGGACGGGTCTATGACCTGCCGATGCGATGTGAGCACCTTAATATATATGTATATCATTTACTGGAATATCCAAAACCTTGTCGAGACTAAGCAGCCGTACGAGCTTCATGTACCTTGCAAGAACTGCTATGCAAGAACCCTTCTCCATTAACGTTACTCGTGAGACCGAATACATGGAAAGTTATATCGAGTACTACATCTGTCCGATCTCCCTGACACTGATATGGAGGACATCGCTGAAGTCAATGAGAAGATAAGGTGTCCGATCACGACGGCATACGATATATCTAAGACGTAGACTTCAACTAAGGTACATCTCTGTAGATACTTACAGGCAAGCAGCAGCAACAACCGACGTCTTCCGGCCAGCGGTAAAGTTTCGTTGAGCAGCCAAGGAAAACAGTCGTTTGGCTTCATCCATCGTACTCGTGGGGAGCTCTAGCCGATTACCAATCCATTCAATCTAATCATGAGCAAGGTTAACGCAGAAAACAAAGGTAAATTCCTCACTCTGGTAGAACCTCTCTGGAGGGTCAACAGTCTCGAGTTCTCACTCGAGTACCTGACCATAACAGTCTAGAACGACTACTCCAAGCTCACGTGATTACCCTCCTCTGCGACCACCCCCACCCAGCCATGGGACGGATTGCCCATTAACGCCCGTCCGGTCACCACTTTGAGTGAAGCTCAGCTCACAGACGACTCTGTTCTCTTCGAGCACCTCACCACACCCCAGACACACTGTTTGTCCCGTCCGGGAATCCGTCCTGAATGAGAGCAAAAGAGAGTAACAAATCGACACCATTACATTACACCCACATTACTCTGAGTCTAACGATCCGCAATGAGGGCAGCCTGCTGTTGTTGCCATAGTTCAAGTAGAGGCTAGAAAGAAGACAGTACTGTGAGCTCGAATCAAGTGCACATTGCCAGGAGCGCATGATATTCCTTGTCGTCAAGCACTACCACACCCTCACGGATTCCTCAAATCCTTCGCTCAAACCGTTTCACATTTTCATCGAACGGCTTCTCTCATGTGTGGCGCAACATATTCCGAGTTGTTGCTCCTCTTCACACCATCGGAGATAGTGACACTTCTGGAAAACTCTAATTTACTTTTCCACACCATGCAATCCCTACTCAGACTGCCATCCCACTAACGCAACCGCGATATATAAAGAAGTGATCCATCTCGGGCTACTCCTCTTCAAGTGACCGGCTTCTGCCTGTTTCGATTGTGTCATGACTCCCACACTTATGACCAACCGCCAAGGCGTGTCATCTATTCTGTGCGTACTCCGTAGAAAAAAGTTGCCACACAGACGAGAACTGATTGGACCTAGGTCGCCACAATATCTCATGCTACCGATATCAGTCGACTCAGTTAAGGACAACGGAGAGGTCACCCGGTAAGGCAAACGCATGGATCAGGCCTGGCTCACACCCTCCCGGGAGTACAGTGGCCACACTGCTCAAATTCTACCGAATCAATCCCACTGCGTACTACAGAATGCGGATACTGAACTCGTCGGTCTTTCCGCCTCCCTCGCAACCAATCTATGGCACTCAACGTTTCTACCGAGCCGGTGGCTCAGATCCTATGTGCTACCGATACAAGAACGCTCGAGCGGCCTATGAATCCGACTCCGATAAACGGATAACCTTGAATCGGACAGGAGATAAAAGAACCAGGTGCATGAAGAGCGACGCCAGTCTCATTTTCCGTACAACCTTCTTTTGCAGAAGCTCAAGGACTTCATCACATATAACAGCGTTCGTTGAGTCCATTGTTCATATGAAACCCAAACAATCTTCCAAGCATCTAAACCTCTGAGCTTTCCGGCTACCCATAACGCAGAACGTTTCAAGCAAAAGAAGATCGAACGAGACCTGTCGTACGAGAATAGTATCCAACAGTTGACAATGTGGAGAGCGGGATGGGAGCAAGTATCACTCTTCTACGACTTAATCCACCTCCAGACCTTCCAAGACAAGTTCACAGTCTAATCACGTGTACAGTACGGGGTATCGACACTGCCCAAGCATCTATGAACTCTCTATGAAACTATGGATCAGTGGAAGTCGCGTCGAGTATAGAGAAAATAACAAGAGAAGTACAAGGGAACTCAGAATCGTAGTAGCGACTCCCAACGAGCAGTGATAGGGATCGTTAAAATTCTACCAGTTTTTCTACCAATACTAACCTTGGCTGGTGGTATCGGATTACTACTCAGTAAAGTGATTTATAGGTAGAAGATAAGCAGCAGTTTATCCGCATATACACCGGTTAGCTCCCATGCTGAAGGAGAATCCAATATCAATACACATGAAAGTAACACCGAGCGTCACACTCCTACCTTCTTCTTAGATCCTGGAGGAGCTGGAACTCTAGGGGCTGGTCGATTCTTGCTTGATGCTGGGATTGGTAGCTCAACACCGGTAGAAATTGGGTCCCCCAACTTAGCCAAACGCACCTGATGATGATAAATGTCCACAACAAGACTTCTCTGAAGACGAGTAGAAATCATGCCTACGACCAGGTACTACCAGTTTGTCGATATTAGCGCGGCACTTCGGACAGCATGCTCCACCAACGGCCTCGTTGCTTGCGATATGGAGGGCGCAAGGCTCACATAGACCGCCATGACAGCATGGCAGAGTTACCTGGACCAAGCAGGAGCATTACTATAATTCCGACAAGGAAAACACTACAATGTCTCCGGGATTATCCAAGCAGACTGCGCACGGTGGTATTGTGTTGTCATCAGGTCCGCTCGGCTGAGGATACGTTCTTCCATTGTTAATGTCGGGTAGCGCGAAAACTGTCGAACTGTGCCTCAGTAGGCGTATCTGATACCGTCTTAACTATTAACCCTGAGGGAGAAAGAAATGTACCTCGTTATTTGGAGTCGGTTCAACGGTGCTCAGCCTTCGCTCACCATTACCATATCGATGGATTCTATTAACTGACCGACACGTACCACATACAAATACATTAGCATTGTACCTGTGGAGGAATGTACACTGCTCAAGAAACTCTTTACCCATCGACCGCCCTACCCGACTGGATTGAGCTGATGGCAGACATTGCATGCTGTCGTGTCACCACCGACTGGCTGATCGACCACAGGCACCGAGTTGACGTTCTTCTTCCGTTTAAACTTCCCGCACAGAGGCCCGCATGAAAGTTTACTTCCCATCGGTTACGAACAACTAAGACAACTACAAGAATAGAGGTAGGCAAGAGAAATCCTTGTAGATGTAACTCGTCTGCGGGGGAGATATTAGCGAGCACGCAAGTACATAGGTCATCCTGGGTGAATCATCTCTTTTCTACAGCGATATTTCGAGACCCCATGATAGTATCACTTCTCCCCTTCTTGGGCCATGCTCAATGCTGTGCGACACGAAGGACCGATGAACACGAAGCAAAGAATCAGTACGAACAGAGCAATCGTGCACAAGTGTAGTGGCGATATCGCAAGATTTCTCAAGTGCTCAAGATTTTTTTAAAACCCGGAACCCGTGACCTGTGACCCGTGACCTGACCCGTGACCTGTAACCCTTCTAACCCGTGACCTGTGACCCGTGACCTGTAACCCTTCTAACCCGTGACCTGTAACCCGTGACCTGTAACCCGTGACATGTAACCCTTGTAACCTATGTCCAATGACTCCGCGCCAGTTGCGCGCGCCAGACTACAACTGGCCAAAGCTAACAGAATTACTTAAAGAGGGATTAGCAGTATCTGAGCAGGGATTGAGGGTATGCCTCTTACAGACATCTTGCTGGGTGATTCTCAGTAGGCCACAAACAGTACAAACACAAATGATGACTTCGATACCGCGTAGTTGCGGAGCGAGTAAAGCGAGCAGACTTCTACTATAAGCTTTTTCTGTGAGTTTGTTCGTCCGTTCAAATCACTTCTCTACGATTCTACCAGCTGAGCTCTCCAGGCACTTACCATAAGCTGGAGCGTAATACATGAACCTTGCGGAAACTACGGAAATGCACTCATTCACACCATGCATCGTGTCTTGGTGAAGACTGTGGTGCGGTCTCGCTATCTGGAAACGTAGAACGTTCGGAAAGATATCCGTGTCTGGAATCGAACCCGCTGCCATCACGAACAATCTGAGCTCCGTTCATTCGGTTAGCGCATGATGAATGGATATCCAAGTCCAAGAGCCAACTCGAGCGTATCTACTCCAACTTGCACCTCTGGAGGGATTCTCAAATACTGCCGATTGAAAGGGAACAGAATCGGTATCAGGCGTAGGTAGCATGCCAGGGACTTGCTGATGCATTTTTGCTCGTCCTTCGTATCAATGTGGTACCTTCTGTTCGATCATCTCGTTTGAGTCATTCGCGTCTAACGACCCGATATAATATATCATTCTCAAATCGAGATTCTCGATCCGGCCCAGCCAAGTGTACAGTTCATTAACAAAACAGTCTACAGTGTGAAACGTGGTAATCAAACTCATCAGAATCATTGAGGTAGGTTAATTTATGCGGAATGATGGCTCGACGCGGTGGGTAGGACCGGCCTGGTACAAAGGGGGCAAATGCTCGAGTGTTGTCTGAGCCATTCTGAAAAGGAGAAGATAATCCTTCGAACTCGGCGGTTCTGTGACTCACCATTGACACAGTCGTCATGATACACGTGCTTGCATGGTAAGATTTGACATAAGTCTGTTTCCTTGAAGTAAGCCAAGCATATAGCACAGCTGAGAAAAAATGTCTCGTGAATAAGGCTTAACGCCCCTACCTCTGTTCGTTACGACAATCAGAAGGTACCTTGTCATATGACGAAAGTCGCGACTCTCGTTGTCTTCTTAACTCCTCCATCCCAACGGCGCTATATCAATGATGACCTTCAATATCGTAGGCTATAGACTTACTTATGTTCTACGGTCTTGCGAAATTCTCTCAAGTGATTCATCCCTGCATTTCTAACAGCACGTCGCGCAGCGAACCACACCATCCTGAAAGAACTACCGCTTGAATACAGTAACCTATCAATCATGGAAGTGGCAACCATTCACAGAGCATTCACACGGCCTCTCACTACTGTATTCCCCTTGAAAACCTTGAGATCACGCAGCTACGGGTGGAGAACTACAAATGCCATCCACAATCACATGTAGAAAGATAGCTCATCTATAACTCTCCAAAGCAGATAAGTCCTCAAGATGGTTTCGACTACTTCAGCCCAAGAAGTTTCCGGCCCAATGCTGAACCTACGACAGTTATCCGCCATCTGCATACGCTGAGAGTAGATTTGGACTCACCAGATACAAATGGCGAACAGTCCAACATGAGGAGCCCGCCGGAGAGCAATTTTCCATAAAGGAGATCGTGGCCTGAAGGGGATAATTTGGGATGAAACGGAGGAGTAACGCCAATCCACAGAACCACGCATGATTGGAACGCGAATCATCGAGCTATTCGATGATGACAACCACCTCGTGACATGATAAATACCTACTCTCTAGCATCTCCCTCCATCCCGAGATCCAGAACGATAATCATCATAGAAGTAGCAGAAGAGCTGACAGTAGGTGAGGATGTATTGAGCGTCTAGATTCTATGCTTAGCGAATCCCTAGTAGCGATTATTCATAACTTTTCCCAGGAAGCGATCCGGAAGGTTGTGGTGGTAATCCCCAACATCACCAAGGTTGTTATGAATCCCCCACGAGAGGGATTTTCCCTTTTAAATTCCAGTGACGTCCCTCTAACATGGACGCTTCCTCAGATACGATACCCCCAATATGTAGAATTCGCTGTGCGTCATCATCCACATGAACCAATCATCGTGCCACGTCAGCGGGTGGATGAGAGCCGCCTCTAGATGCAAGGGAGGATGTTACAGCTACTTGCAATATCTCCGTTGAGCCATAATCGGCTACACGCAGAACCGTCGATGACAGATAGGTCCGAGAGGAGTAATTCTTGAAGTGGAATTCGAGTTCGAAGATATCCAAAATGAAAATGTTGAACTCCGATACACACTCGCACTGCCGAATCTCAGCGAGTAAAGCTGGAGGTACGTGCAGCTCGATCTCAGACCCAACGGGGAGGTCACCAAGATCGTGTTACTACAGATTACATGTATCGCCAGTCTGCCGGATCAACTAGTGATAGCCTCTACCCATTACCCGAAAATTGTCGACACCAAGCGCAACAATGAGCCCCAACCACGAACAAAACTACGACCACTCTAGCAACAAATGACGATGCGCCACATACTCATCAGCGACAAGACATGTAAAGGGCTGTGTACTCAGTGATATCATGAACGTTTTCACTAGAGAAATTACCCAGATTATCGGCAGAATGCTGTGATTCTCAGTGATGGCCGATCTTTTCGGCAGGATCTAGTCTGTAGAGATGCGGTTCCGCCTTCCTGGCCAAGTGCCATTGCTTGTCAACAAAGAACTGTTCACTCTTCAGCTGAGCCGCTGGAGCAGGAAGCTAATAGCAACACGGAAATAATTCGAGTCAAAGAGAGACCCTTACTACCCCAGTAGTTACTCCACGCAAGTGGCCGAGTGTTATCGCCATATGGATGATATCTGGACGCCGATACCTGCACTAACACGGTCACTGCTGTCACACGATGATGAGGCTTACATTCTCGGCGATGAGCCCAGCTCTTGCTGGACTATGTTCTCTAGAGCCGTGTCAGCTTGACCTTTAGGCCAGTTCGGGGGCTTCCCCACATAAGTGCCGGCAGTGGCCATCATCTTCTCTTCGTTAACCTTGAAAGCTGCTCACCAAAGATTCTCAACATACTCGAGACTCACAGTGTTGCAATCCCCAATGGCAAAGATGTTCTGATGTCCAGCCACCTGAGATTCCAACGATTATCAGCCGTTGCATCGAGGGAGACTCTCACGTGAAGGTAGTCATCGACTTTAACCCGTCCACGTTGATCGAAAGTATCATCAGAAAAACCGGCACTGTCACGGAGCCAACTGGTGTTGGGTTCTGACCTTTCATACGAGAAGCATCGCCAACCAGCCTCCCGTAATGATGTAGACCTACCCCGTGCACCAGAATATCAGGTCAGGATTTGCTGAACTTCCGTCAGAGAAATGAACCACGCCGGGCTCTATGGAGCGAGAATGGAAAAACTTCGACATCAAAGCTGCAACTACTTTTGAGGAAAGGTTTGCCCTTGAACTGTTCTTTAGTAATGCTCTTGGTGGTGACCCCAGATCGAATATAGACCTGTCACATAAATACATCAACAATGCAGAGCCGCTCAACGTTGACTACACCAAGCTCCTTTAATTCAGATTCGACTTGGGAAATAAACTCCGACGGTAAAAACCTGGGAGAGGACAGGTTCGCACACCGAGAAGAAAATATTAACTGCCTACCCTTCGTGGCCCTTGGGAGCTCCAGGCTGGAGGATTCGGTTCCCCTTCGTGATGATACTCAGCTTCTTGCTGGGATACTTCTGGTTTATTTCCCCGATAATCTCAATAGCCACAGGCCCACCACCAATGAACATCTACATGCAAACGATACCGCACCCCACAACAGTCACCGCTATACTATGTCTTTCGCCTCCTCAATGGCTCTGGCGGTTTCCTCGTAGAAGTCGAGAATCTGCTTGGTCATGGTGTGTGCTAATAGGAAGAACTATGATCCTATAGTCCGAACCTGGCCTGAGACTTACTGACGGGAGGATCAGCAGGGCCACTATTGACGGCGCCAGTAGCGATGACCAAATAGTCATAAGGAACGGTTTGACCACCGTCCACGAGTACAGCGCTATTTGCTACATCGAGTCCAACCGCCTAGGAGAGGTCCATACCCACGAGCACCACAAAGCTAGTATTACAGGTTTAAAAATCTGCTGAACGTTCGACTTGAACAAGGTATCCTGAGGGATGACCATGTGCTTACCCCACTCTGGTCGGACGCAAGCACGGACCCCACCAATCTGAACAAGACCTGGAATGGCAGGTCGTGACGATGGCGCAACTCTCACCTTGTGCACCAAACCAGCATAGCGCGCCTCGATTTGTGTTACTCCCGCAAAAAGATCTTGTGCCAACATGGTGGCGCCTTGTCCAGCATAGCCTCCACCTGATTGTTAATCATCGTGCATCGTGAGATGAATCCGAGAAGCTATTTTTACCAACAACGACCAGTTTTTTGTTCGACTGAAAATTGCGCGGAACCACGCTGAACATGCTCCCCATGCTGGGTGAGAGTAAGAAAAATAAAACTGCCGAAGCGAAAGGAGTATCAATCCGTAACTCAATTATATTATATCTGAGACAAAATAGAGGATTTAACACCATAAGGGAAGCAGTACAGAGTAATCATACGATCTGAGATAAATCGATCAGAGTGGATCTATACCGAACCTGAAGGGTGCTAATGATGAACCACATATCAACTGCCATTCTCCACCTCCTCTGTGTCGTATTATACCCGACCCCGACTCGCTCGTAACGTTACCAAGACGGTCTCGATCTTGATGCATTCGCTCAATTTCAGCCCGGAAGGTCTGCACATATATCGGCGCGTAACTAGCAAAGACAAAGCTGCCCATATCACAGTATCTCAAGCAATGAACCGATTGAGCCGAGCATTGAATAGCCGTCTGATGAACCAACTGGTAGTACACACTTACACACACATATGGTCCCCGACGAACGACAAGAAGACTTGTAAGAGCTGTCGCATCTTGCCTTCAACCAACGCTAGCGTCCATGGCTGGCTTCCTGGCAACATGAGAACATTCGAGATTTCCTCACACCACGATGGTTGGTTATCACCTAGGCATCCACGAGGTAGTAACAGCATTGCAAGACGCTCCCGTGCAGCTTCCGTATTAGCGGGTGAGTCGCGTGCAAGAGGTGTCCTCGGACTTTTCGGAACTGAGTCGTAATGACACCCTCGTTCCATCTTCCTCTCCAGTGCAGCAACATCGTTCTACCTTCACCACCACTATCCGATGCAGTAGCAGCCTCAGTACTTCCACTGGCCGTCGAGGCTGATGTAGCCCCGGACACACGGGACGAAGGTTCACCCGCTTTCTCGAGTGCAGCTTCGAACGACTTCTGAACCCTCGAGGAAAGCAGTCGTATAACCGCAGTTTGTTGAGTCGACGGCTTCTCAATATCTCGCTGACATCTGACGAAGCCCACACTCCACAGGAAACGAGCAAATGAACCTCAGTCACCCGTTGAGTGCAACGATCATCCTGTCAATCTTGCCATTCTCAATCAGCTCAGTCCTGATGTCCAATCCAACCTGGTATCAGTGCCTTACACGGTCCAATGGTTACAGCTTTCTACCTCAGACATTGCGGTGATTATCTCGTGCAGCAGCTCATCAGAGGTCGTCTCGTCATGCTGTGACTCCGAACTACTTTCCCCTGGAGCCCTATTGGCCTGTCTCCCAGGAAGCTGCTTTTCAGGGAGCGTTGCCAGAACCTTGAGATAGAGACATCAGCCAACCAAGACCCGTACAGTCCTACACTCTTAGCCTCAATAACCCTCCAGAGTCTTTCGAACATACGTGTCATGACTGCAACATTGGTCGTGAGTTTTGACGATAACTTGAATTGGTGCAGAACAACAGCGATCGCAGCAAGCTCAGCCGTGGCCATCAACTCGTGAGCAAACTGGATCAAACGCGAAGTATCGGGTCTCAAAGGTTCAGGTATCTATCGCGTACGAACAAGTGACTCCCTGAACGCGAGAAGCTCCACTACCTCATGGCTGTCATGCAAGGTCTCCTTGTCAACGCCATGGCAGCATAACTCGGCTAGTTCCAAGAGGAGTAGTCTGACGGATGAGCTTACTATAAGAAGAGCTCACTCTCACATATCGTCGAACTCACCGGCCCGCCAGTTGATGCATGAGTGCTTCCGACTGCAGACTAGCTTCCACAATACTCTGCGCGTTGTCACCGAGTTTCAAGAGGCCATTACGAAACATTTTCTTTGACGCGGACAGATCTACCACGCCGACATCAATCATCTGACGAACGCCTTGACCACGGCAAGATACGATCATCAACGTATTACCCGCATGAAATGTTCAAATTCAAGTTGTCTCCTCTCCTTCATCGAGACCTGTATAGCAGCGCGATTCAGCGAGTGCGCTCCAAAGCGTCGTGATACCTGTGTAGTCCTGTAACTCTGCAGCTCAGCCTCTAAAACGTCACACTGCTCGAATAGGAAAGACAGAGAGTCAACTATCTCCTCGTGGAACGCCTTCATAGCATCCTGAATATAGACTAACTCGCAAGATACTAGTGCGACAACTTGTACCTCGGCAGAACCGTATTCGCTGAGGGATGGCTTCTTCATTATATCTTCCTCGAACCATTGAACAGTTTTCTTGTGTGATGCCGGGGACTCCAGACGATACAACATGTCTACCACGACTCTGAGCACCTGCGAAGACGATACTATAACGAGCAACGTATCGCCCCTAACCCAGTGGTCGTTGATGCTTTAGGTATAATACTGAACCGTTTCTAATCATGCCACGATCATACAGAACTGCCATGATGTTTCGGAATGAGCAGAGCGAGTGTCTCAGAACGCAATCTACTATTTACCTGCACGAATGTCTCCCGGTCAAACGCTTGATGTTCTATCTGCTGCTTGAGAAGCTCCAGGTCCAGGCGAGAGGCGAACTCAGTCTGCCTTGCCTGAAATACTAGGCACTGATGAATACCACTAAAAATACCAGATCCGCTCGGACTTGGGGCAAAAAACTGCACATTCTCGACCGTAGCTCCGACAACCTGGCGAAAACGAAGGAGTAATCTGGGGGCCGCTTCTGCAGGTCTTCCCTATGCAAATCCCAAAATGCCCTACAATGAGAACAAACGCATGAGAACAATGCCTCACGACTGCATTACCTTTTGAAGGTCCTGGCGAGTCTATCGGCCATCTCCTTCTCCTTATCGTCAGTGAAGGCCTGATTCATATACCCAGAGACACCGGACCATGTCAGCTCCGGGCATGTTCGAACTGACCGGACGTTGAACAATACGCGAATGCAAGGCTCGCGAAGACTCACGAGTGTGGTAGAACAGCCATTCACTGGTGACGAATGACAGGGCATTGGATAGTTGTTTAACGTTGCGAAGCCCAGACTCTCCCATTCGGACATGTACCTCACGAAAAGGCAACGTTATATGAAGTCGTGCCTATCGTTGAGGTACCTCAGCGATCAATGCACGCAGACGATCGACCATATCAGCTGGTGGGTACTGACCATGGGCTGCGATATTGCGTAATAAACTGACATCAGCCCCATAGCAGTTCACCTTGTGTCCACCTTTCTCCTACCTGTCCACCTCGTCGACCAGCTTCTGCTTACTCCGTTTCAAAGACCGTGACTCGTCCAGAAGGCTTCCACCCTGACGTATGCTGCACAAAAATAAAACACCGATCAACACTTCGAGCTAGTAGTACTTAGTCGCAGCTCCAGTAACCTGTCCATTCCCACTCTCACTGGAGGAATTATCAAACTCGGTCTTCAATTTCGAGCCGCTCGAAGTTGTAGGTGCACGCTCTGACCTAGGGCCGAGAGAAGCCTGTTCGGTTCGTGCGGTGAAAACAAGCACTACTCTGTCAGTTTGAGCTCATCTGGTGCTTCGAAAATTTTACTTGCGGAAGGAGGTGCCTCAGCTTCATCCGGGGAATCACTTTCTGTCGTCGATGGGCCTTTAGGTGGACCCGCAGGAGTGTTCGCTGCTGCCTGGTCGCCGTCGTTCTGGTTGGTGCCGCAATCACTTTCATTTTCGAAGTCCTCCCGATGACCACGATAAACCCTATAGGCGCCGTAGCCAGCTGCAGCTACTAAACAGACGGCACTGGTAATCTTAAGAATCGTCTGCAGGTCTGAGGCAGCAGAGGAGCTCCTATGAGACATAATACCGATACGGATAAGGACAATAACTGAGCAGCCACCACTAGCAAGTCCTGCTAGTAACCACTAGTCTTCAGCGAGCGCTAGTCTCAAGTCGGGTTAGACAACTTAAGTATTGGGATTGATTGTTGCCAACGTGAGAAGTCAACCATATCTTACGCTCTACGCTTCCCTTCCCTCACGTTTTGCAGTCAGCGCACGCCTTGAAATGTGATCTACTGTCTTATCATTGGGTGCTCGTGAGGGTCCTATGACTCCTATGTGTCTTAGCTCCTAACGTTTGCTGAAGTAGACAACTCGTAATAATGTCGGCAACATCAGCTGCTGACCGGGTAGGTGGCAGCTCTCCAGATGGAGCTCATTTGGACGACTGGGGAAGCGTGGATGGTAAACCAGTGGAGGAAGAATGCGCCGAAACGATATCCGACACTAGTTCGGCATAGGGGAGGCTAGATAAGTAGCGATAGAGATGATCAGGTATTGGATAAGGCGGCGCGAAGCAAGAACAAGAGAAGCCTATCGGTGGTGGGCACGCTGACCCTGCTGCAACTGCACAGCGGAAGAGACAACTTTCAACAGTCTGGTGAGGGACGCCTGGTGGGAAGCAACGCCTGGTGAGGGACGTGTTGGAACGTATCCGCCTATCGGAGATAGAGTACAGGGGGGTAAAGATGGCTGGACACCGCAGAGCCGTGAGTGATAGCGGACATGATTTGCCGGGTTTGGTGAGTGCAATACTGGTGATGTCTCCACCCAGTGAGCTATCTGCCAATGGGGGTGAACTGCCTTCTGGTTTTTTATAGGTGTGTCTTTATTGGGAGAGGGTGTGAAGAAGATCAAGGAGCATACGACTTGGGGAGAGACTTGGCGGTCCTTGACTCTACCTCCCAGACCCGCGGGTGTTTTGATTGAGGTAGTATGATGCCTCACAGGCTTCTTGCAATGTTAGAGTCTCCGATGGACTTGGAAACTCATCGGTTGTGTGATTGTCGCATTATTCTGGATGAGGGTTCTTCTGCTCGTTCTCTGAGCGTCAACTTTCTTTCAGTTCACTCCATTTTCAGCATGATTGTCCACTATTTCTCTCTTACTGTTGAGTGGCGAATCAGTCGGTTTTTCTCAGTACCCGTTATCAAAATCCTTTCCTACTCCTTGGCGTGCCCTTCGACTCATGCTCGTCGTATGTATCCCTACGTGCTTCTCCTCGTAGCTCTCCTGCCTACCGCTGTACTTGCCGCTAATACTGATTCACAACAGCGATGGATGGACGAGATTAACTTGTATCGGTGCATCCACGGGCTTCCACCCCTGGTGTGGGACATAGATTTAGCGGCCACCGCATTGCTACTTGCCGAAGGACTGTCCGCTACAGGGGAATTCCTCAGAACCGACCCGTCTCGAACAACCATGGCATTCGGTTTCGGTGGATTCCAATGTGGAGACGGATATCGCGAATTCGACCAGACTTGTGCCGTGTGGTTTTGGTATCTTCAATATCTTGAGACTTTGGGCGAGGATGGCTGTGGACTGACTTCGCTAAACCGGCCAGACGCTGAGAAGACGTGGACTCCGAGAGATATCGAGGACGTCAGAATCATGTTGTCTGATCAAGTGGAACTCGTTGGCTGTGCGTCTCGTGGGCATTATTATGTATGCCAGTTCGATGCTAACTGCGGTGTGTCGCAACAGGCGTGTGGGAACAACGTTACCAAAATCGAACACTGTGTTGACGGAGCTTGCTTCTGGTGCAGGGATAACACCAGGGTCAGTTCTTGTTGGAAGTGGAACCCCTATGTCGAATTAGGGAGGACCGCCACCTTTCCCCCAATCCGGGACGGTCCAAGGATGAATGTGACAACTACAAGTGAGATGATTCCTCATATAGTGCGTTCGCGTTTGATAGGATGAGAATAGTAAATTTCACCTTTGAATGGTGAAACTCGCGTGAAATCTTGGCGGCTTCACTGTGGAGCTATTTTGTAATGAGGGAATTATCCTCGTCAGTTACTCCCCCACTGACTCCGAATCTTCGTGGTCAAACGACGCTATCTAGAGTAACAGCGACGAACACTGTGGCTGTCTTGTTAACAAACCCTGCTCGGGCTGGCGATAACGGTTCTCTCGCCGTTATGAACGAAATCTCACCTGACTTGGAGATGGGCACTTCACTATCGGTGGTGGGTGATAACTTGTACTGCGGAACACCCGCTCTTGCGGCTGAGGCGCATGCCACTTGTTCGGATATTCGCCCAGGCTCATGGTGCCAGCTAGACCAAACACCCCCAATGTGTTACGATACACGCCACCTCTGCGGGTGTTTCGAAGAAGAGCCGCGTGAATTTCGCAACCCATCGGGAAACTGCTCAGTGGTAGACTCACATTACTTCTGTCAAGCAGAGATTCGCGGTGGGCAATGTAACTTGGACAATGGGCCTCCTTACTTATGCGAAGGTTCTGACATACACTGCGCTTGTGATCAGCTCTAACTAGCTAGGTATCAGTAGTTTCAAAACCATCCATGTGTATCCATTTGAATCGATTGTCTGGCTACGTAGTACACGTAACATTGCCATACCATGCAGCGTCAACTAACACGTTTTCCAAACTTGAAACCTGATTCACTTGTGTTGGAAGTTTAAAAAACACATCTAGCAGCATAGCTTGGCCTCAACGATTGGCTGCTATTGATATGGGGTCTTGCGAGCAGTTCAAGGAAATATCGTGTTCAGCAGGGGATTGATATTCAATTGCTTGTCCTCATTTCCTTTGCTGTGAGTTATCTCGCGTTCCGCGACATCAGCTTAAGAGCAGGAATGTTCTCTCACACGACGGGCGTCCATGTTTTCCGATTAACTCTATACGCAACTCTTTTCATCCGCCAACATGAACAATTCATAACACTCATGCTCATCACAGATTACTCGTATCACAGCACTTTTCAGATATCCCCTAAGGATGACCGGTGTCAGCAAACCTCTACAACGATATCGAAGCTCACCTCAGGAATCTTCCAAATGAAAATACCACCGTCATGCCCTACGCTGACTATCATAGTCTGATCGGGCGATATGGCCACCGAAGATATTGTACCACTGTGGCCCGCTCCCGATAAGTTGCACACACCTGAATGGATATTGATCTTGAGGCGATCTCGAGCGATTATAAATGGAGTATATCCACCTTCGTCGTAATCCCACACCTTGACGATCCTGTCTGCTCCGCCACTCACAAAATGGGAGCCCGACCTGTCAACACCTCGTCAGACAAACATGATTTAAATCCTCACTACTTGGACATCGACAGGGTGCACAACTCAGCAGTTTCTGATCCTTCCAATATACGAATCGACTGGCCATCGAAAGTATCCCAATATGTGATCTTTCTGGAAAATGCAACAGACATGAGAATAACCACAGATCGTCTCCTAGTACCTATCGGTGCCAGTGGTCACGAGCTGAGTCTCGTCTGGATGATAGACTAGGCTCTTGAACATAGTCGAGTCGAAAAGGCACAAGGATCGGGTGCGGGAGACAAGGTCCCACACGCTGCAGAGAGATCGTCGTAAACTCCACAACTTTACCACAAAGTCGCTCACATGCAACTCC
Source organism: Perkinsus marinus ATCC 50983 (assembly GCF_000006405.1). Taxonomy (NCBI): domain Eukaryota; phylum Perkinsozoa; order Perkinsida; family Perkinsidae; genus Perkinsus; species Perkinsus marinus. Next base: position 51,966 of record NW_003215631.1, read on the forward strand.
CATCTGAGCTGGCAGAAACAGCCTTAGTATTATCCGATGTGAGTCTAATGCACCACACTCTACCGCGATGTTCCTGTCAACCAAAGGTATAAAAAGTACCACAAATCAGACATCCTGGAACTCACCTTTAAGCTCGATTCCATCACTTGACTCTGGCCGTTCTTCCCTAGCCTCCAGCATCGTACTTCTCCTTCCATGCCACCGGACACCAGCCTAAAGTCGATTGAAAGAAGCGACTTTCGAAGTTAACCTACCTTCCTGTATCGGAACTGCAGGTAATGGCAGTAACACCGTTTTTGTGAGCATCATTTATGACATACAACAATTTGCCCGATTGTGGCAAGAAAGCTCGAATTTTCCCTAAATAGTAGGAAACTCTACAAGAGGTCGCTGAGGCAACTCCCACCATCGTGCCAGCCAGTTGCGATGCTGCGACCATCGTGTGCGAAGTCTACGCAGTAGCATTCGACGTTTGGGACCTGCTAGAAAGCTGCGTTCACGCTGGGATTCCGGAGAGGACCGACGGGTACCTGTATGCGCAGGAGCTCCTGTCTAGTCCTCGAATTCCAGACGCGAACTTCCTCTTTACTGCAGGTAGCGAACACCTACCACAGTCGATCGAACACGGGTTGATCCATCTCTGGCCTACTTCAGAAAAGTCATGGGGGAAGACAACTTGATTAATAGGCTCATGATGACAGGTATTGCGCAGCTCTGGTGTCATAGCATCCTAACACACAAAGTGGGTCTGATGATGACAATTTCATCACTTGTACCTGCGGGCTGGCATCGACCCAATAAACGTTGCTATACGAGGTAGAGGCGAAAAAATGTGTTGCGTCCTCTGTGAGGGCAATGGAAGTGACACAGCCGAGTACCTAACAGGAGTATTGGTAAAGATCACGCGCTTCAAGACTAGTAACAGAGAGGAAGCATTAGGATAGCCAAGTATCTCACCTTGCAGCTCGTTGCTACTCTGAAAGTACGAGCCTCGATCTTAACAATAGTGCCATCTCCACTTCCGGCGATCAAATCACCTACAGAGGCCCTCATCACCGATGACAATCACTAGGCCAAGACAGTCACCATCGTCCAAAATCCTTATGCAGCTAATGCCTTGTCTGAGGCACTGCTTGTGCGGTCCAAGTCTCTTGTAGATTCCGCGCTAAATTAAAACCAGTCTTAAAGACTTCGCGATCGGGTACTGCTTACATCGAGGTTAACTTCGAGAATATCGCCGCTCTGTGTACCACAGTAAGCCAACTTATCGTCTTTCGAAATGCAGATGTTAGTGATGACCCTTTTGAGGTTTCCTGAGCATCAGATACATGAGACCTCGGCTGAGCGGCAATAAATATCGCAGATCCCATGTGGACACGACACCGATATCGATACTGAAAAGCTGCCGTTGCTTACCTGTGCTAACTTCAGCCGGATGGATTTTCTTGTTTTTCAAATCGAGATGCCATAACCTGTGTGGATAGCCATATCCAATCCCGGTCGATCCAACTCGAACATCGCGATCTCCACTCCGCAAAGAGAATATGACGAATACCAAGAGATTCAAAGCGTTGCTCACAGATTTCAGATCTGCCGTTCTCCACCCGTCTCACCGGATATGGTAATTCCCCCCGGATATGAGATGAACGTCCGAATTGTGGAAGAATTTCACGGTGTGGGCAGTGTCCGCAGCAGCTGGAGTCCCACAAATGGGTTGACCTGAATAATGGATTGAAGATCGAGTATACGAACGACCTCGGGTTCTACCAGACTTCACGTCCCACACAACTAGCGCGTTATCATCACGACCTCCGAGGGTGGCGAGATACTTGTTGTTGTAAGAGAATGACAATGATGATACGGCCACCTAACGAGCGGAGACCGCAGAATGAAATCGAATCACTGAGTCATCGCCATCCAAGTGGGGACGTTGTTCACCGGACAAAATAGAGACTACCGACCTTGTGTAAACTGAGCTTATGTAAAGGTTTCCTCGTGGCAAAGTCCCAAATAATCGCATCAGCGGGAAAGCCCATAAAAGTTTTCTGGCCAGATGCGACGAAAGCTCCGTCATCGGAGATCGTGATGCAGTTAACCTGATGGGTTGGCATAGCGCGAGTGTATGAGAACCGACGAGAATCCGCACCTGATTATCATGTCCGACCATGAAATCTTGAGTCCGCTCTATGAGGTTGCGAACTACCACTGTACCTGATGATCTCATTCATTCCCGGCTTAATGTTGGCACACCTCAGCTGAACTTACATCCTAGTGGGTAGAGTAGATGTTTATTGTCTGGGTGAAGCTGCATACCATCAATAACGGCACCCTTGAAGCCGATCACAGCTTGCAACTCCAATTCTCTGGCATCAACAACTTGTTCAACTATCTTGGCCTTCTCTTCGGCAACCTCCGCAGGGGGAGCATCGTTGGTCGCGGATGCTTCAACAGTCATTCTTGAAGGAGATGAGTGGGCTAGAAAGAAAGTATACCATCGTTCCGGTCCAGTGCAAGCCAACCAATTCGACAAGGCAAGTGACAATCTAGAAGCCATCGAAAGACGACGTGACATTCATGACCATGCAAACACTCTCATCGCACTTCCCGTCCCCATGTTCCTCACGCTCCACCGAACGAGTCGTCGTGAATCTGATGTCAACACAAGTGCTGATCCTTCGAGCTCCATACGACGCCGACCGCTTCGAAGTTCTTGGCGGTATCATAGATGATATGGGATCTTTTTCGAAATCCGCAACATAGTCCGGATCCGCTACAAGGAGCTCATAGTTCCACAGAACCCTAGGACGCTCTCTTGATTCTCCTGCCTGAAGGACCGACAGTGAAAAATCCGTCATCGCTCTGACGAACTGACACTATTCATAAGATCTGACGGACTCCTTCTCAGAGGGATGATGAAGTATGAAAGCCAAGGCGGCCAAGTGTAAACTCTCCCGGGTAATAACGGGGCGTTCCTGATCACGATAGCAAAGTCAAGCATCCAATTGCATCCTCTTCATGGCTGAGATTCTAGAAATCATGCAAACTTCCTCATCCTAGAGTAAAGCTCCGACTAACATTTTGTAATGCAATGACGATTGTATTTCGCTGCAGGTGATCGAGATGACTCAATTTAGGGAAGCGCTGCGACGTAACCTACATGTTACCTATCTTTCCCGAAAGGAGGATTCGCACCACGGGGGTCCATGGTGTACATCACCACAGGAGAGTTGTCAGAGTCCGGATCATCGCTGGGCAATGGTGTCACATAACCACCTGCATACCACCATTATAAGAATGCCTGCGATGCCAACAGCACCAGCGGCAATAGCTCCTCGAGCAACATGCGTCCGAGGGAGAGACTGTGGGGGTTCCTCGTCAACGTCAACGATGACAGCCCACACGAATAGGGCAACCCCATCCACGAGGTGACCTTCAGGCTGAGTGGCGAGGCTCAATATAGAAGTTGGTGAATACCCAACAAGTCCGCCCGTGCGTGCAACGAAGGACGTGACGAGCTGACTTACTGCCCAGTCGCTCTGATTTAGGTATACCCCACACATAACCTCGATGCTCTTCTGCAAAGCACCAAAGGCACGGCTCTTATAGAGGTCTGGCCAGAAGCGCTGCCGGAAATCATCATCCGTGAATATCTATTGTACACACGTCTGTATGGTGCCTATTGGTGAAGTTACCTTCCACTGCCACTTCTGGAAGGATATCGCCGACCTTGACGGGGGATTGCTCGACAGAAAAGTTTCGTATCCCTTGACCCCTAGACACGAACTTGTCACAGATGTAGCAGTTGATAGCAAAGTTTACCGAGATCTTGCAGGTCTTGATAATAATCAGGCAGGATTAGGTCCTCACTGAGGGTAACAGACTGCCACGGAGTCGACCAAAGATATTGTACAGTCACCGTTTCACGAGCACGCAAGGTCAAGAAAGCAGCGGAGGCGACGATTGCGAGGCAAGCGGCGAACTTCATGGTGAATAGGTTCTAGCTAGCTTCACCACTCACAGATGCGAAACTGCTGGTTGAAAGAACACAAGGTTATGGAAGACTACATTGAAGCGAATAACTCCCAAAGCTATCGCATTATGGCAGCCCATTATCCCGTCCGTGAAGAAGTATTATCTGGATTCACCACACCCTTCAGAGAGTCGAATATTCCAGCATCCACCCGGGGATGAATTCACCAAACAAAAGACGAGTGATGTATCCGACGTAGAGAACTTGGTAGAGTACAAGTCTAAGCTGAAGTGCCGAGTCCTTTCTTGACTTGCTTCTGGGACTTGCGTTTCATCTTCTCCGCTCGCCAGCCACCTTCCAGCACTCCCACTTCAGGTACTGAGCAATTCTCGGCAGTTCGAATCTTGCCTGACAGCGAAAAATATCAACAAAATAAAGCGAGAGAGGGAATAAAAAAAGATACATAAGAGTTCAGGACTGACCGGAAGAAGTTTTCCAAGGTGTTTTACACTCTCATTGGAAAAAGTTTCAGCATCATTTCCAAAGAAACCGAGACGAAACTCGTTGAATGTTAGTAACAGACCAAACTTTATCAGGACTAATCAGTGGGTTACCGAGATCATTGCGTTGTCACGACTCAGCACTAACTACCCCGCAGAGATCGACGAACTTTCTGACATACTACCTCTCTTCTTGACCTTGAGCTCTGAAGCTGCTAGCCTTTCTATTTCTTCCGTTTCCCGATTGATCTCAGCTACCGTCATCTAAAGAAGCCGTCAAAAAATGAACTCCCAGATATCGAAAGTTTTACCGTTGGGTCAACTTCAAGACGGCGGGCTTCCCTCTCATCTACCAACGCATTTCGACCACCTGAAAGCGCACAGTGATGCTCACCAGACTAAGAAAGACCGATCATGTTCTCGACACAGGCCTAACGAGTCGGGAGCGGTTAAATCAACCAACCCACGTATACAGCGAATGACAAACCCTCACATTCTAGCGGATGAGCACGCACGAGCATAGGAGCTGATAGCATGGAAGTACGAACCCTTACTCTTCTTTGCTTTGACCTTCTTGGGGACAAGACTCGAGAGGTCCTTCACAGTCTTGACTCGATGACGCTTCCGTTTAACCATTAGTGACCAGAAACTATTAAGAACGGTTCCCCCAGAATCATCAATCCTAAATCAGGCGCCATAGCGCAAGCTTCGAGTCCCGTGAGTGAAACTATGCAACAAGGTCGAAATAGGACAAATGGTAACAGTAGGAAACACGTGGAGTTATGGAGAAGGGGTCGATGGTGACGACGGTGAAGCAATGCTCTGCGGCGAAGAGTTGAGAATCTGAGGGAGCATAACTAAAGAACTGGTCAGCCGTACGGTTGACTACCCCCGCCAAATGAGTATTGCTAACTTTCTCAGGTCGGGAAGAAGTCCTCTTGTTGCGAGTGCCTCTCTGTCGGCCTCCCCTAGTCTTCCGTACAGGCCTAAGCGAAAACCGAACATCATGCCACGCCATAACGCTGAAAGAGTACCGATGCAAAACCTCTGCTTGCTGATTGCGACCTTCGTTAGTAGCTTTTTGTATGTCAGCTATGCTGGGCCAGGTCGTACCAAACCACCTACGAGCCGTCAAGTTCTACCACCGATTGAGGTGCCAGCCTACATTTCCTTTATATCGCTATCCAGTGCTTTCGCCATACTCGTGATTTCATCGGAATAAAGCCGGCCAAGGATAACTCCGAGGTTGCTACGACCTACAGAAACCTAGAGCATGTATGTGAGCACAGCTGGCGTACATGCAGAACACCGTTCTTCGTTAGAATACAAATCGCACTGCAACTTCTTCGGCCGAGGTCCAGCACCTGGAGCAAAGTATCGAAGAACCATTATCATCATGGGCGCAAGACCTGCCGCCTTCCTTGCAGTTCCATCACTCGCTGCCGCCGCTTGCTCCGCAGCGGCCTGTGCTCGCTCGCATTTAATTTGCTTGATATAATCAGGATGCCGCACGCCTCGACAGGCATGTTCCCGCAGTAAACCTACAGTGGGACAAGTCTCCACCAATGACACGATATCACAATTACTTGAAATATCCTCGTCGATTCCCGGATAACTCTCGAGTAAATTAGGATCCACCATGAGTGTTGGCCGACTATGTAGCAGTTGAAGGAGCTGTTGCTTGTCCCGGAGATCGTAGTGAGGCCTATGAACAGTCTTCAGCATAGGGGGCTTCCTCAATGATACTGACCGAGCCGCCCGGACTAGTAATTATTACCTGAACTTGTACCTTCTAGTGGTGGGATCGTAGTCGATCTTCGGGTTGTTTTGCAACATGCCTACCACGGCTGGCTGACCTATTATCCTTTCCCTTGTCGTCCTGAAAAAGATAAGGCATTTCCTACGAGCCCGCAATCTTGAAAGCCCTCACCGTTCTATTTGGGAATCCGTGAATTCCTGGTTGGGATGCTGCTTGAGCATGTCCAATACGACCTTCACGATGGACTCCACCGGCCGCTGTCCCTTCGTCCCAAACTGGTACATCTTTAAAACTGAGCTGAGGGCTCCATAGCGCCGGAAAAGCAGTCAGGTAGAACCCATCGCAACAAGTAGGACTCGAAGGACTAACTTTGCATAGGTCCCTCCGCACCCGAGTTCAGAGGTTTATCCGCGCACGCCATTCCAATCGATTTTTCTGGAAGGAATGTGATCAAGTGGCGCTGCGAAGGAGATGTGTTGCGTTGCAAACCCCTGTTCTCCGCGGATTCAGCGGCAATCACTATGGCTCCTCTCATACCGGGGCGGCCTCCCCGACACGTTCCAGTAGTCAACGGCAACGCAGTCCGGGACGATCGTGTCGTCCCGATGATCCCAGACATCCCTCACGGCAATATCTATATGCGGCAACAGCTTTCACGGTGAGTGTTTGTAGTACATCTCGAGGTTCTACGTAGAACTGATCAGATCTGAACGATCTGGCGCTCCCACGCTGGAGAACAAGAAGCTCGAAGAGGTAGTAACACTAGCAGTCATTTGAAGTGTAGTGATGGGTCAAAGGTGAAGTGGAATAACCGTGTGGATGGTTCGGATGATCGGTGGCGAGGGAACGGCTTCCGAGGAGAAATTCAATACATACCGTAGCTGTCGATAAACGTCTCCTCCGCCGTCAGAGTGTCTTTTAGGTTCGCGGGACGAGGTCTAATCCGACCATTGAAGCGGGATGTTGATATGCAGATGTCTACTTTTGCCAAAGATAACATGCGTCATTTGAACGACACGCAAATGCCTTCCAAGAACGCCGTAGGTCGTCTACCGATGCACATTGTGTATCCGAACTCCGGAGTGAGTTAAGCGATCTTCGTAAGGCGACGAGCCTTTCCAAGAGCCATGGTAGGCTGCCACAGTTAGCAGCAGGCTTGCCTAGCATTAACCCGACTCTTGGTACTCGGATAGAAGCGCTACCAACACGCCAGGGCCTCCGAGGTACTATTACCCTCAAGTAAATTTGGATATCCCGTCAGGTCTGGCTCTACTGAATGCATGGCGATGCAGCACCCCCTGGGCCTTATGCTCTTCAGGCATTTGTAATTATCAGTCAATTGGTACAAACCTACGCTACTTTTCAGACGCTGAGTCAAACGTTGAGCGACATATCTCTCGGAGCCTCTCTGAGCATGTCCTTGGATCGTGATTGCCTCATCTGTGTCCTTATTGTTGCGCTGGAGTATCCCCTAAGGATCCACAGAGTTCTCTTTATTATGCCTAAGGTCAAAGCTGGTGATGGGCCTGCTCGGTCCATGCAACAATCTTCAGTACCTTCAAATATGGGAGTAAGCTCTGTATCTGTTGATAGCGATCATCGGGCAATCATTTCAGGGTATGATCATTATCATCTCGAAGCGTGGTGGCGATGAGGAACTTGCCCGGCTCCAACTCCCCGGGTTTTGCGTAGATCATATGATGTAGTACCTTTGATATTCGTGTGTGATTGGGAGGCTCCCTACTCTATTGCATGCTGATCTACGGATACCAGAGAGATGCGATTCAGGATGGCGTCGCCCGAGGCCAACGTGAGTATGATGTTAAAGCACATTAATTCGGTCCTCAAGCCAAATACCGTCACTGCACTGTGAGCTCTCACAGGCTCGCTCATCTCGTTCATGTTGTCGTCAGGTATCTCGAGGGAAAGCCCTGTAGCGGTATTACGGCAGAAGACTGCACAGATGGTATGGTTTTCGAGGTCGACTGTTGAATTTCAGTCTTGAGATATGTGGTATGCCCCTTGTGAGCATTGACAGCCGTTGGAGAGAGGCTGGAATGAGTTGAGCTCTCTGCCTGCGTGTGTGGTGTCGTACACGGCAGTTCATCATTTCGTCATCATGGACTCGAGTACTACGGCGCGGTATGCGACAATAGCAGTGTTGCTGCTGGCAGCTTCATTCATTGCTGTTGCCTGGCTCAAGCTCAGACCATGGTACTTATGGTACAGCCTCCTTGACGCAGTGAAATCGTTAGGTGGATTAAGTCCGGTATCCGCCGGAAATTGCTGGATGAGATTAACGAGGATTACGAGTACCTTCGCATGGCCAGGAAGGTGAAATGCGACGCTTATCTGACGGTGATCGCGCTCCATCTAGGATATTATATATCACTATTACTGGGCTCTAAGCCGACATGAAGACGTAGAGGCCGATGGACACGAGTTGCATGTGCTGGAGATCGACAAGAAGTTGGAGCAATGCAGAGAACGTTACATAGCCACCGAGAGGGGTTTGTGTCCTACATGGACGTAGACACTGCTCTATCGTGATAGGTGATCTCCCATTGTCGCATGCGGCTCCACCTTCATCGGTCAACGTATATGGTAAAGAAACCTCAGGAGGTGAATCACCTGTTGGTGATGCTTCTATTCGCATGCGTCAGCCAAATTCGGCTTCGTGACAATATTCATTCTCCATGTTTTGTTCTAGTCTTGTTGTATTCTTCTCAGCTCTGTCACTCATAGTGATGCGGTCAGCCCGCGTGTTTCATTCTCGTTTTAGTCACTTTTTCTGTTTTCCCTGGAGATGTTTCGCAACCCTTATGATACTGACTGCATCACTTGGTCACCCCAAGGTCGTATATTCCAGATCGAGTACGCCATGGAGGCCGTCAAGCAGGGAACTGCTGTAGTGGCCCTTAGAGGGGAGAAGCACGCGGTATGCTCGAGGCTTGACCTACTTTCCGGCGACAATATATTCTGTCAGATCCTATGTGCTTTCCGGAGAAGGCAGTCTGACCTCGCGTCCTATCAGCAGAAGATCTTCCGTATTGATGATCATATCGGTGTCGCAATCTCCGGCCTCACCGCTGATGCGCGTAAGTGTTACCAAGCATTGTCCTGTTATGGAGTAATCATTTGCAGGTGTGATCTGCTCCTTCATGCGTGACGAATGCTTGTCACACAAGTTCACTTACGATACACCAATGAGTGTCGGGAGGTTGGTCAACAAGATTGGTGTTGGTGAGTATAGGACTGTGGCTGCTACAGTGTTATATCGTCATTCATATTCAGAATCACAGGAGAAGACGCAAGTGGCGAGCAAGCGCCCCTACGGTGTTGGGCTTCTCGTGGCTGGTTACGACGAGAACGGCCCCCACATCTACGAGACATGCCCCAGTGGAAATATTTTCGAGTAGCTTACCAGTATATCGGTTTGGATTTCATGTCTGGCGAGTATGGTCAGGTATTACGCGATGGCCATTGGTGGTCGCTCCCAGTCTGCCAGAACTTACCTTGAGAACAACTACGAGAGTTTCGATAACATTGAGGACCAGAAGGCGCTCCTTATGCATGGTCTTAAGGCTCTAGCCAAGACGCTGCAGGATGATGCTAAGTGAGTGTCTCCCCTCTTGGACTTCTGGTTTTTATAGGAATTTTCTATCGTGTCATTCCTAGATTGACTACAGAGAACTGTAGCATCGCTATTGTTGGTGAGGAGCAACCTTTCAAAGAGCTCAACAACGAGGAGTTGCAGAGTCTGATCAGTGATCTTGATCAGACCAAGGTGAGTCGCTCGATGGACTTGTCGAAGGGATTCAATCCCGGTCTTTCAGGCTGAAGCCACTAGTGCGGCTCCTATGGACACATCCGAGTGATAAGTGACGACCAGTAAATACCGAAACTTGTTGATTGTCACCACTGATTGTTGCTGGGCTATAAGTTTCAAAACCTCGGTATTTTACGTGTTGTGCTTGCGTCAGTCGAAAATTGTATAAGTAACCTCATATCTTATATGTCGCATGTTTCGTTTCACCTGACTTGTATGGAAAACTTCCTCTTTCAAGGATCGAACAACATGAAACACTGCTTGTTTCAAACCTGAGAGAGTCGTCAAAATACTGCTTATTCACAAATTCGTGCACGACAAACCTCCATTACCACTGTCAACCGCTGCTGTATTAATTCTCGCTGCCCAATTGACTCAGGAACTCAAGATCATTAAGGTTAGCACTGGATACATAAATTAAGCCAGATATTGGTAGGATTGTCTTCACGACTGAGCAGTAATTAGATAATGATTGAGATAACACCCAGCCTAGCCGGGATTATCATGAACAATGATATGAATAACGGATCTAGATATTTAGTACAGGAAGTGGTATAGAAATGGAAACAAACCCAGACTCCCTGGGCATGAACATTCACTACACCAATAAATCCTGCTGATAAACAACCTTACTTATCGTCTCTCGAGACCGTTCTTCTCGGGTTGTAAGAAGTTGTTGATGACGTCATTAACCACAACATCCAAGTTAGCCTTAGCCTGCTCCTCAGACACCCTATCGGACATCTCGCAGTAGTACTTCAGCTTGGGCTCAGTGCCGGAACCCCGAAGAGTCACAACGGCATTGTTATCGAAGTACAACGTGATCATCTGCTGGTCAGGAGTAGTCGGAAGAATACTTTTCTTATCGGCCATCCTCGAGTCATAACCGAGAGTTACATCACGAATACCAGCAATAGTAGAAGAACCCAAAGTCTTAGCGTAATCTCCATTGTTACGGAAATTATCGAAGATCTGCTTCATAACCGCAGGCTCGTAACATAAGAAGTAGCCATTATTGTTAGCGAAGTAACCGACAGTCTGACGGAGTTCCTCAAGACGCTCGTAGAGGGTGATACCCTTCTCACGACGCCAGTAGTTTGCCATTTCAGCCCACACAGAAGCAGCAGTGACACCATCCTTATCAGGGACAGCCATGGTCAAAGCGTAACCAATAGCCTCCTCGTAAGCAAGGCAGTGAACGAGTTCAGGATTCTCCTCGGTCATCTTGAGAGAAGTGTTAGCGAGCCACTTGAAACCGGTCAAGGTATCAGTATAACGGCAACCGTAGTGCTTAGCAACAGCGGCGAGCATCTTAGAAGAAACAGTCGAGTTAAGAACCAAGCACTTCTCGGCTGGGACACCACGACGAAGGGCCATCAAAATGGAGAAATCTCCGAAGATAGTTCCGAGCTCATCACCAGTGAACTGATGCCACTCACCATTCTTCTGTTTCTCACAAGCAGTGAAGCGATCAGAATCAGGATCGTTAGCAATAACATAATCGCAGTTGTTCTCCTTAGCGAAGGCAAGACACAGATTCAGAGCACCTTTCTCCTCGGGGTTGGGGAACGGCACAGTGGGGAACTCGGGATCAGGATGAGCCTGGGGCTCGAAAACCTTAATGCACTCATCAGGGATGTTGAACCTCTTCAACAGTCCAGTAGTGAAGGGAAGACCGACACCATGCATGGCAGTGTAAGCGAACTTCAAGGTGCACTTCTTGTTCTCTTCAGGGAATCGGCACAGCTCATGATACATCTGGTCGAGATAAGTCAAGAGAACATCATCATAGGGATCGATGATCTTAGACGTGTCCTTAAGATAACACTCTCCATCAACATCCAAGAGCTCGAGAGCCTCCTTCCATGGAACAAGATTCTTAGCAATGGAATCAGAAATTTGACTATCCATGGGAGGTATGATCTGAGCACCATTAGCAGCATAGACCTTGTAGCCGTTATCCATCTTGGGGTTGTGAGAAGCAGTGACCTGAGCACCGGCACAGCAGTTGTACTTCTTAACCAAGTAAGGGTTGAAAGGAGTGCATGTAGTAGCCTTGTCATACAAGTAGACCTTAGCACCCTGGGAAAGGAACACAGCAGCCGCCACGTGAGCAAAACGTCTGGAGTTGTAACGACCATCAAAGCCGAAGACAACACCGCGCTTGGCAAGAGCTTCCTTGCCAAACTGCCCTTCAAGGTATCTGCAGAGGCCCTGAGAAGCCTGCATCACCGTGAGGCAGTTCATACGGTCGAAACCGGCACCCATACGAGAACGGAGACCGGCAGTGCCGAAAACCAAACGCTTCTCGGGATTCAAGTGCTCGGCGATATCCTCCTCGCTAAAGGAAGACGCCTCATCACGGGTGGCCTTATAGAAATCTAAGGATAGCCAGTACTGAAGAGCCTTGTTAGATGACGACATCGTTAATAGAAATAAATATGGGGTGAACAGTGAATATAAGTCGGATGGATTGAGCGCGCTAGAGCTTAGCTTAGCAGACAATTACACAATGCACTCGACAAGAACGCATGATCCGTCGTTGATTAGCTGTCGACGGTAGTTCGCCGTCATCCAACGAGGGCAAGCCTAGTTCTCATTGCGATACGAGTTCTTGGGTATGAACGACACGATACGAATGTTGACTAGCTAGAAGTTTTCTCTCCAGTTAATGCGAGACACAGTCATGAGTGTTAGTTGCACGTGGAAAATATTCTATCTGTAGTATCCCTGTTGTATGATGAGATTACAATGATGGACCATGAAGACCGCGATGAGGTGTATAATTCACTCGGAAGACCCATATGTATTCGAAACAAGTGGATGCGGCAGACCGTGATTTTTCCTCAAGTACTTTCGAGTCAAAGAAATAGAATCACAGTAATCATAGCGGCTCGATTATTCTCCAGGTGTATAATAGATATAAACAGTGCGTCGACAAAATGATTTACTACGTCTCCCCGCAACTCGTGATCTTGGAGGCATCAAATGGGCACGCCTAGGATTCATCACGAGCGAATCGATCAAAAGGGCGCGGTAGTGTTGCAAAGTTTGCAAAATATGACAACCCAACCGCGAGCTTGATTGAAGCCTCGCTGGTACGCACATTGATTTGGGCAGTGCTTCTTGAAGTTGAATGACAACTTACTTTCCCATCCGCGAGATCTCCTCATACTCGGTGAGGAACTGGACTATCAAGGCCAGGGTTACTGCTAAGGTACCGATAGTGGTGACGCACTAACTTACAACTCATTCCTGTCCGTTGTCCAGTCGCCTGTCCGACACTTCACCAATGCTCGTGGCGGAGGATCGGTCTTCAGCGTTGACCTTCTAGACAAAGAAGTAAGATGGAGACCCTCCCGGTCTGGAAACTTTGTCGCACGGTAGGGCAGCGAGATTAGAGGGTCCTTCTTTAATGCAGCTGCTGAGAAATTCGATAAGCTACTCCAGAAAGGGAAGGTGGGCTGAAATGAGTTGATTCAGACGTACCCTCTCCTGTCAGGTGTATACCTTCTCCAAAGGCAATGTCAAGGTGGCTAACAAGAGGTATAGCTCTTGCAACCACAATTACGAGATCGTGTTCGAAGAAGATTCACAGATAGTCGAGGTGCAGGATGATGTTGATGACCATATTGATAAGATAAAGTGAGATGAAGGCAGAACTTGGCGCATTCGAACGTAACTTTCTTAGGTATAGCTTTTGCCCCGTCAGAGAGCTCAAGTCTAAGTCCGTGCCGAGTACAGTCGATCTATTAGTTGTTATCAAGGATCACAGGTGACTATGGTGTCTTGTGGTCTGAATCGGATACGTCACTTGTGGCTATTGAAGCCTCGTAGATGTCATCCCTATCAGGCCCGCGGGAACTGTCAACTCGAAGAACGGAGCTGAACTATTTCGTCGTAATCTAACGGTTTGTGACGAGTCCGGCTGCTGTGTTGATGTTACTTTCTGGAATGACTTGGTAAGTCCATATTCGAGCGAACCTCTGTTGCATATGATCCAGGTCAACGTCGTGGACGAATCGGTGCTGCAAACGCAGCCGGTTGTCGCCATGAAGGGTGTTAGCGTCCGGGATTACGGCGGTAGTGGAAATGTTGTCTTTGTGGTTTCTATAACTCCTATTCAGGACGAAGTTGTTCGACTTTGAACTCGACTCAGATCGAAGTCAATCCGGACATTCCTGAGGCTAAACAACTGAAAGTGATGCCGTCCACTTCCCTTCATCATCAGTCGCGGATTAACTACTGACATCTGTATACACTGCTACTCTCAGATTTGGTGGGCCAATACTGGATGCTCGATGGCTTTCACCAACTTGTCACAACAGGGGACGTCGGTCCCTGGAAGTGGTGGTCAGACTATGGTTACTAAGGAGATGGTAGCAGATAAGGTCTTCAGTATTCATGAGAAGGTTTTCATCTCAGACAATTGCAGAGATGAAGAATGATGTTAAAAACATGGACTTGGGCGGATCGATGCACTCGTATGAGATCATCGGTAGACTGCAATTTGTTACTACCCGAGGAAGGGATGGCAATGATGTAAGTCATTTTTGTGGATAAGCGTGTATAACCGTACCCTTCTGGTTAGATCCCTATCTTCTACATGGCGTGCGAAAGTTGTAATCGTAAGATGGCTGAAGGTAGCGACGGTTTCTGTCAGGCATGCAATAGACAGGTGAGAACCAGGAATCTCAGGCCCTGTTTGTTAGCTCTGAAGATGGTCTTTACGTAACTCTAGAGGGTACCAATTATTCGCATTAACCGAATGAATCATGAGTCGATCTCTTCAATGACTGCGTGGTCGTTGGCCGGGACCAGTACAAAAATCAAGTCGTGTAGGTGAATGTCAAGGCAAGATACATGCTACGTTCCCAGTTTGTCGACAGCACAGATGATGCATATCTCACATGCTTTCATGACCAGGGTAACCCGCTGAAGTTAACCATGGAACAATGCAATCATTATATTGTTAGCCCATACCCTGATTGGGAGACCAGTCGAAGATTTCGTGATGGCGCAAGACGTAGGCAAGAGTGCCGGAAACGAACTCAAGGAACACTACTACGATAAAGTACTAGCTTGTTGCGCAGTGAGAATGTTCAACATCCCTCATTTCAGGAGTGGAAGATCCGAGTTCGTGCTAAGATGGAGACGTATCAGGGTGAACCTCGGCCACGTATCACGGTATCTTCTCTTGAGCCTATGGATCCTAAGGAACATTGTCGACGGCTACTCGCAGCGATTCATGAAAATGTACGGGCAGTTCCTCGACGCAACCTTCATCCTGTATGGTTTGGTTCAGATCGGCAAAGAAGATGATGAATTGCATAAAGCTAAGATTCGTCAGTCGATGGTGGGAGAGACGATTACAATGGAGTCAGCAGTGGCTAGCGGTGCCTGAAATTTTCACGGATTCCGTATTGCATGCAAGTAAACTGCCGTATAGTCTTGAGTTGGTAGTGTTATGACAATGCATCTTAACTGTGATTGACATACGGTAGCCCCAGCCTGGCCAGGCCATGCTATAGAGGCTAGGTAACCATCCTTACCTAAGACGATATTACACAAGGGCGGTTATTCAAATTACCACATTAGACTTCCTCACTGTGTACCTCATTACAACTCATTACTAAATTCATCCGTTAGCATTTTAAGGCGAATTACTCGGGAATTTACAAGTATAGTAGATGATATTCGTGATAACAGATGATGTTCCTTGGTTGAAGAATTCTGAACTAAATTTATCATTGCTGACAGTACAACAAAGACTACACAGTGATCACTCCTCGCGGAGTGATCACTATCTAATTCCTGCGTTTCATTAATTCAACGTGAGTAAGGAGTTGCAGGCTGCAACTTGCAGCCACTCGAGATCTGTCATGTAAGGACTTGCTATATAGGATGTACACAGGTTGTGGGACATTATGAACTTCATAATATGAAATAAGGTCAAAATCGGTTTAAATAACTTATTTAAATCTTGAATTTTAAACTGATTGTGGCCCCGTGTATACCCTACATAGGAAATCCCTACATTGCAACTTGCTATTAGCAAGTACCACATCTTATATGAAATAAGATGTCGCGTTTTGAGCCGCATTTGATCATATTCTCAATTTCGGTGACATGATGAAATATACTTGGCAATCATTTGAATTCGGTAATACTTCTCAACTCGTGTGAAATTCGTTTGGATTGATCAACCACTGTTTTTATTTGACCGGAAAATTGTGTATTGTTGATTGATTCTGTGCTGATTACGTCCTGTGTCAGGCTATCTCACCATGTACTCATCTACAACTGGATCGCAAATTCACAGAGAGATGGGAGCTTGGACAAAACCAGATCAACCAAGTCTACAAGTTTGTTGAGGGTAGTAGTCGGAGGCGAATTCGACGTGGGAAAGTTATCCACACCGCCCGTTGAAATTTCTCGCTGCGCGTACTGAATGGGACAGCCTACTGTGTTCGTACCATACTTCAGTCAACTCGCAGCCTTACTAGGTGAACTTCACATTATGAAGTGTTCATTAACTGTAATCCTGGTCAAGCACAGAACGGTGTTCGTTGTAATATCCGCTCGTTGTAGTATGCGCTACGTCGTCCAGGGGTTGGTATCGTCGTAAGGCTCGAGTAATATACTGATAGAGTACTGCGCGAATTCCTTTTGAAAAGTATGTGTTGTGCAACTCTGTCTTTCCATCATGGAAAGACAGAATGGAAATTCCATGCCGAGTTTGACGACGAGATATGAGTACCTGGGTGTGGCGAGTGTTCGTCAAGCACCTCTATGTTATCAATATAGGTGGTGCACACCCATGAGAGCTGCCGACAGGGTCCACATATATTCTGGATATAATGATATCCCAGGATGCTTCCTAGCAAGATAGTACTGCCGACATATTCTTAATTCATGGCCTTGAGATATCGTTATGCGACGAATGGTGTGTCCTGGTGGCCCATTGAAGTACTACCCAATTCTCGAAGCCGTTGTATCATAAGATATTCTTATTAAGATCTGCTCGCATTACCGTGACTATGAGCGGGGTCAACTTGAGACCCGCTTAGTATGATAAGAGTATCTCAAAAAGTTGACTTTGATATGAGACTCTCAAGCCTTATATCGAAATCGATTCTACTACAGTGGGTGTAGAGTCGGTCTTGTTCCCACACATATATCCATTGGCGCAGTACTGCGAATCCTTGCAGAAGTGGGCGAATAGTGCACTCGATAAGTTCTCTATGAAACAGAGGTACTTGTCGTGGTCATTCTATCGACTATCGTAACGATAGTATCATTCAAACAAACACTGCTGGTCTTCCAATATCTTTTTGCCACTGTAGTAGGTATTCGCATTCGAAACCCGAATGCGAATACCCTTGAACATCACCTAGACTTGTTGAGCCGTTTCTTTACAGGACGAGCAACCATCGATGAAGGCCGAGCCTCCTCTCAGAAAGGAAAGCAACCATTGGAAATTGTTATTAACTTATCAGCTCACTATCGCTCATGGTCGACACCGTACACGCAGGGTATTGAATGGTCTCGTCATCATCAACGATCGGAAGAGTTCCCTCCGGCACCAATGAACTGAGCTTCAACACGCATTGAATGAAG
The DNA here is from genome assembly GCF_000006405.1 of Perkinsus marinus ATCC 50983. Taxonomy (NCBI): domain Eukaryota; phylum Perkinsozoa; order Perkinsida; family Perkinsidae; genus Perkinsus; species Perkinsus marinus. The sequence continues at coordinate 69,644 of NW_003215631.1, forward strand.
CACCGGCCGCTATTGTCACCGACGATCATCGAGAAGTACAGTAGAGTCTTAGCCTTCTTAATCTCAACAACCATTGCAGCGCTCGGCTACTTGCTTTCACGTCCTCGTCAGTCAACACTTTGTGATAAAGTGAAGAGCCTTAGGCCGACTGTCAACGTCAAGCAAGCATCGAAGAACACTGATGAGTAAGCGAACAGGTGCTATTCTACCTGGTAGACAGAATGGCAGTGTCTGCACCAACGGTATTGCCATTACAGCTCATGGTTATTATTTCCCAGAGCAAAAGCTCACAGGGTCATTCGCTGGGAATATTTGAGGAGGACAGAGTGCACTACCTATCTTGATAAAAGAAATTCAGTCTGCTGTAAACTATTCAGGCCTCCTTGGCGCCATCGGCACGCCAACGCGGCACTCGCCGCTTCTCTTGCCGGATTTGCGTTGCTCGGGGGTCTCCAAACGTGTAGAGTTTCTCTGTTGTCGGGCAGAATACCACTGTGCGTAGATCCAGCCAGGCCGAAGGCGCGAGAGGCTCGCGAAAGATTTGCGGGAGCCAGGCTCCCGGAGCCTCTCTCGCGGCGCAAGTGATCGCAACGGATTTCTCTTCTCTCAGGCTCCTTTATCGCTCGCTAATATGGGTCAGTGAACCAGGCACTAGCCTTTCCCACCGAACGGCTGGGCATTTTACTGTCTGGTCACTCAGCTACTTCGTCATTGAATTATAATAAACAAGGACAGCTGTCAACGCCCCCTGCAATGGATATCGATGCTGTCCCTGCTGGGACTCCGCTAGAAAGTGATCCGCGCAAACCACTTGTCAAGTGGTTTGCATTCAGTCCGTCCGTTACAGTTTCAGAAGATTTCCCGTCCAAGGTGCTCGTGGTGATGGCCCTTTATTGCGTGTTGGTGATTTGCTACCATGTGCTGCGAATCTCCCATTGTAGGTACTGGGCGATGATGCCTTGCCTCCACACACCCCGAGCTACGTCTATGGCAGTTGTGTCGCGGCCTTCCCTGGAATCAACAATGTGGAGTGAACGAGGAGCTATACTCAATTTACTGTGGAAGGGAGGTCAGGAAGACTCAGTCGGCGAGCAGCTGCAACCTGTGCATGGTAAAGAACCCAACTTCCCATCACCAGACTGTCCTCTTTGTGATGTTACAACGACATTTAAGGTGGCTGTTGATGGTAAATTATCATTGATAATTCTAGGGTGTTTATTTGTGAGTCAAATCCGACCCACAAGGGTCTGGTGTGCCACAAGACACATGAGCTTTTGTAACCAGTTGTTTATGTGCGGCACATGATGTGCCGCCACATTCGCTTGAACCGATCGATACATCTAGTGCATCTTGGTTAAACCTTGCTGCTTGTGCGGGCGTCGAAGCAGCATGGAATTGAAGAAAGTAACCATGAAGGACGATATTGATGATTCACATTGCGGCTTACAAGGATGAC
>NW_003215631.1:71199-85700 GCF_000006405.1 Perkinsus marinus ATCC 50983
TCTCGTCAGGTGAGCAGTGGTTGGGCAAATGCCGGAAGTTAGGTTGGATGCCGATCAGTAGTCAAACACTTAGGTCGGAACAAACTCAGACATGCTATCCTGATGTACGGCAGAGATACGCTCTGACTTGTGGGCCATCATTCCTTTCCAGGACAGCCGTCATCTTATCGGCACGTCGGTGTATGTATGGAACCATCCCCTGGATCTCTACTTAGCTTTCAATTCTATAGCTTCATGGCCGATTCTGAAAGTGCTGGTCTATGCCGTCGATGATGCTGGTGGCTCTGAGGGAAATAGTTCAATTGGAGGATCGCTTTGTGGGATTTAAGCATGTCATCCGTAGGGAGTAATCGATTTCAGTGTCATACGGTTTGCTTCCCCTCCCGACAAAACCAGGAGAGCATCGTCTTCACTGTCAGACTATGAGAGCCATCGGCAGTAGCCGTTTCAGTCGGTTGACAGATGCACTACGTGAGGCCAAGTAGCTTCCTGCTAGAGATTATGAAACGTGATGACAGATACCTACATGGGGAGGCCTTCTCTTACCACTATGCCAGATAGTCTACTGACGAATGATCGATCCTCATTTGTATCAGTTACAAGTGGCACCGTTGTGAGTGTTCATTCGATCCAGTTCGAGTTTTGCTGTTTTGCTTGGTCAGGTTATCGAATGCGAGGTCATCGTGAGACGAGCCGCAAAACTTCGGTTAGCATTGTGAGTCATCCCACCAGTAGAATATCCATGGCCCCTGTATTATACAAGTTGTATATCAACTTATGCTACTGTGTTCTTTGATGGGAGTTACTGAACTCACGCACGAAAAGACGAATGGAGGGAATCACAATTCTTAGTCACGTCCTTCACGAGTCACCGAGTGATCAGTCTCCTGGCAATGATACCGCGTTCTCCCATAAGACGGCTCAAAGTGGGCGACCCGTCAGTAGTATTGGATCAATACAAACAACTCCTGAGCTTTGCTATCAGCAATTCCGCTATGAGTGACTCGCTACAATAAGAGTTAAGGGGAGTCTGAGGTCGGAAGGAAGAAAATGGTCGTTCTGGATCAACTTGTGACTCACGGAGCAAGTATGCAGGACATGGGTCATGTACGGAAATCCCTCAAACCTGCTGCGGGCACTGTTTCCCGAGTCCCCAGAGAGAAAGAGATTGCCAAAACCCCCGTCAGAATCCCCAAGTATTGTGAAGACGATTTGAAATGATTGCTCCACTTTGGTGATCGGGCTCGCTGAGATTGCATCATTATTACATCCTCGATCATGCTCGCTCGACACTGCTATCGAGAGTATATTCACCAGTGGAACTGAAACGCGAGTTTCCATGAAACAATACCTCTTAACCACAAACTTGAACAAGCAGCCTGATGATTTCCCAGATCAGGAGCCTCAAAAGAGTATCATATTTGTACCGAGCCATGACCAGCACAGTGAAATCGTGCCTCGAATCTAGAGTCCGAGCTAGCCTGATAGGATCGACCACTCTATATCCAAATCAGTTGACGAGGTAATCACCTATTCATCCGAGCCCGGGCTAGCAGCAGAACGAGTTGAACACTGACGGCTGGATCCGGCAGGGCTGACGAGAACTCCCTCTGCAACTCCTCCGAGAACCGTGTTTGACTTTACTGATGCTCCATTTAATTGCTTAGTCACGCACTACTAAGCGAAGTTCTCTAAGATGAGCGATGTTGTCGCAGTGGTTGCAAATTGGCCAAAACTGGTAAACGTGCAAAGCTTCGCTCCGCCTCCATTTCGGTTTCGCTGCATTCACCCCTCGGCACAACAATTTTTGGGGGAGATATTTGTTATTGGAGATGGCATCAATCAACGAAGGGACAAGTAAGTGAAACTTATTAACGCTGATCGTCATATTTCATGGGCATTATTGTCAATCTTAGCATTGTATAGGGTGAAGTTGTCGTCAGACTACAGCCCATTCCCGACGATTGAATCGTTAATTACTCAGGATTCATCATTTCTCGCAAGGGAGGGGCTGTAGCCACGGCTATAATCCTTTTAGTGTCTATGTCGCATGAATCAATGTGCGTTGGTGCCAAGGAATGAACTTGCAGGCTCGACCGGAGATCGCTATCACGGCACATAGGCTCACGTAGATCTCTCTTCTCCTAGGTGGTCTCCCAGTGGGCCAACTCGCCGTGGACGAGTATGGTAATCCCTTCGTGATCATGCAAGATCAGAATGATAAAAAGCGAGTCACCGGGTTGGACGCTCAGAAGGTAACACCCTCGCCTCATCAGCAGACGTAGCAACTTCTTCTTTAACAGGCTAACATCCTTGCCGCACGGAGCGTTGCTGAGACTATCCGGACTAGTCTTGGCCCTAAGGGTGAGTGCAATTCTTCCCAGGAAAATTCATAACCGTGATCATTATGGTAGGCATGGACAAGATCATCGTCGGCCCTGATGGTGACGTCACTGTTACCAACGATGGTGCCACAATTCTCGACAAAATGCAAGTGGAGAATCAGGTGGCTAAGTTGATGGTTGAGCTCTCGAAGAGCCAGGTAGGCCCAAGGAACTGTAATGTGTTTATTCTATATTGTTTATGTTTAGGACGACGAGATTGGTGATGGTACCACTGGCATCGTCATCATCGCTGGTGCATTGCTCGAACAAGCTAACAAGTGAGCGAGCTGGCTTACTACTGCCGAAGCTCATCCGATTGCTTTATCAGGCTCCTCGAGATGGGCATCCATCCTCTGCGAATCGCTGATGGATTCGAGAAGGCCTGTGAAGTCGCTGTAAAACGTGTTCAGGAGATCAGCAAGGAGGTAATGTCCGAGGAAGTACCCATTGTGTGAAGTCCCGGTGCTTCAGGTCGATATATTCAAAAATGATAACGAGGAGCTTCACCACGCTGCTATGACCGCGCTGGGCTCTAAAGTACTGTCAATGAAGGATCCTTCTAGCGTCAGGCTCTCTTGAGTAGATAGTGTCCTCTCGACAAGCCCAGATGGCCAAGATTGCTACCGACGCTGTCTTGTCGGTTGCCGACTTGGAGCGGAAGGACGTCAACTTCGATCTTATCAAAGTCGAGGTAGGGCTGTTCACTCGTGTTGCCCGTGATAGTACTTCCATGGGATTTAGGGCAAGGTTGGCGGCCGATTAGAAGATACCTGTTTAGTCAATGGCATTGTGATCGACAAGGAGTTCTCCCATCCCCAAATGCCGAAGGAGATTAAGGACGCCAAAATTTGTGGGAATTCGTGCAAGTGTGCCAGTGGATTTCACTTCTGTCCCAATTAGGCATTCTCACCTGCCCATTTGAGCCACCGAAGCCTAAGACCAAGCATAAGATCGACATCAAATCCGCTGAGGACTACAAGAAGCTTTATAAATATGAGCAAAAGTAGTCGAACGTCGCTTGGGGGTATGACCATCATAGTCGTCCTCAGGTATTTCTCTGACATGGTAGACACAATGCTGGCATCTGGTGCTAATTTGGCGATCTGTCAATGGGGGTTCGATGACGAGGCCAACCATCTTTTGTAATAGGAACTCTTCCACAAATCATTGATATTGTGCATGCCCACAGGTATCAGCGCAACCTTCCGGCTATCCGTTGGGTCGGAGGTGTTGAGCTCGAGCTCATTGCTATTGCTACTGGGGGCCGTATCGTCCCTCGATTCTCGGAGTTAACCTCTGCTAAACTTGGTAAGTTGAGTAGCTTCATCGCTGCATAGAATACTAATCATTTGTTTCAGGCCATGCCGGTACAGTGAGGGAGTTGAGTCTCGGCACTACTGATAAGGACTCTATGATTGTCATTGAGGACTGTGCTAATTCAAAGACTGTAGGCTATCAGGAGTTGTAGAATGGCTCTTACCATTCTCTTCCGTGATCAGGTGACGGTGCTAGTCCGTGGTGGCAATCAGATGGCTGTTGATGAGGCCAAGAGGTGCTTACATGATGCCATGTGCTGTGTCCGCAACCTCATCCGCGACAGCAGGGTACGTCCTTCTAAGCGGCTATGGGTTCATTTACTTCGATCAGGTTGTGCCCGGTGGTGGTTGTTCTGAGATCGCCGCCAGCATTGCCGTCGCTGATGCTGCTGATAAGGAGCCTACTGTGGAGCAGTACTCTATGATGGCCTTCGCCGACGCGCTTGAGACAATTCCGAACTGTCTCAGTGAGAATTCAGGGTTACAGCCACTCAAGACGGTGGCTCAAGTGAGGTAGTATTACCAGTTGCTCTTTCAGTAAGCAAAGTTCTATTCATTCAGGAATCTCCAAATATCCACCGGAAAGCCTGTATTTGGGGTCGACTGCATTGCTCAGGGCACAAATGATATGTGGAAGCAGGGCGTGTATGAAGCCACGGCTTCTAAGGTGATCATGATACGTGAACTCTCCGTGCTCATTTCGCAAGTCTTCGTTTCAGATCGAGCAACTCAGCCTCGCGACACAGGTGGTCAAAATGATTCTCAAGATTGATGATGTGATGTCTCCGTACGATTATGACCAGTAGAAGTCCCTTATTGGTGGGCGGCATCGCTGTGAGCACGTATACCTTGAAAGATCCCACAGCGAGCCGACGCTGACTGAGACTGCTAACGATTACGTTTCTAACGTTATCTAAATACCCTTCCCAATCAAGTGATGATAGATGAGTGTTGCTCTTCGAGCTGTAGGGAGTCCAGTGAGTGTTGTGTTGTAAAGTATAAGGTAACTTGCACCTGTCAAAACTCCGGAATTCCCGAGCTCGCGAAAACAGAAGTTGCGTTTGCGTGTGTACACGTCTCGTACTTGCCAAGTATTCTACAGAATCTTCAATGTGAGTGCTGAGCCTAGGATTTTGTCGAGAACAAACGTTTTTTCCGTGTGATGAGGTTCAGTTTTTGATTTGAAGGGTTGTCGACTCTGAAATGTTTGGCATTTCACTGGTTTTCCGATACCCGTGCGGGCCTTGATTTGGCACATGCCCATGTTACTATGAGGAAGGAAACTTTGAGAGCGGATATTGATGCATCCATGTTGTTGGACATGCGAGCAGTTCGGGTCGGGCAGCGCGTCATTGTATTCACTTATGACTTACTCATTATACAAGCAAGACGATCGGCTTTACTCAGATCATCGATGGCGCACTCTTACTAAGTCACAAGAAGAATCGCATCGCAAGTAGTTGATCCGTGGGCGCGCGCGATTTGAAATCTGTCCCTCCATTCTTTCTTGAAAGTTGACTCAACTCGAAGGTTGTTGTAAGACACTTTGGTGTTATCTGAAATACCCTACACACTCATTCATGATGAGTGTTATTAAAATACTGTTATCTCGTCCGAAGCAGAGACACGGTGTTACTCGCGAAGTAGCGAATAAGAAATCAGTGGTTGGAATTCGGTCCACACCGAACAACTTTGGTGTTGTTCTCGAACTACTATCTTTTATAAGGAGCAAAAGCTAGTAGTTGGTCGGTAGCTGTTGATTCGGTTTGAGACTCGATGCCTCCACCAATACCATCGCCTCCTGGAGGCACGCGGCTGAAGGTTAGTCGGACGCCGTCGCCTCCGACAGGCCCCGTACCTCGACACGATGAAGAGGAGTTAAAGGCGGACTCCTCCTCCCTGAGGTAGTGAGGGGCGGTTCATGTCGGGAACGTAGGGGTTGGAAATATCGGGGTGAGAGGAGTCCTTAAGACAGTCCATTGGATCTTTGCATGAGCGAACGACGTCGAAATCCACGACATTGGCCGACCCCAGTGTCGGTACTGCTACAGTTCATCAGTGTGATGACATCAGGTCACCCCGAGGATCCGGCAGTCCTACCTCAGCGCCGGGGCTGGAGAATCTTGTACCTTTGGAGCTATCCAAGATCGTCGAGATTAATCCAGACGTTATCGGGAGGCCGGAGCGGCGTGCGAAAGTGAGGTTGCTGGAAGTTTCCTTTCTATTAGCATTTCCAAATACTCGGCAGATATATAGCTTGGATGCAGGGGCGAAGTGGGTTGACAGAGGAACGGGCTTTGTTGATGTTGTTATTGCTGAGGGCAGCACAGCAAGCTTCGAGGATGGATGGCCTGCCGCTTGGATTGTGGTAACAGAAATTATAGGAAATCGCCATATAGATGCCGGCTTAGGTGGCTCCCGAGAGACGTCGAAAAAGGTCTGGATCCGACAGTGAGGATTCTATTGGGGAAGATAGTGATCCAGAGAAGTTGATACTGCAAAGTTATGTACAGCCAAAGGACTGTTATAGTAGACATACTCCATCGATACTAATATGGACGGAGAACAATCAAAAAGAGGTAGTAATCGATGGGATGGTGCTTGGGTCGTTCTTAAGCGAGTCGTACGGAATATGGCACTCTCTGTTCACCGACTCGACTGAGCTTCTATGGAATGTAAAACCTACAAGAGGGCCATGTACTGTGTTTGAGTATTGATGATGTATTACTGTAGTAGTTCACTCTGTATGACTGAGGTATAGTTGGCTTGCGAAGAGTTGCTAATAAGTATCATAGACTAAATTTGCGACAAATTGTGTAGTCGTGCATCTAAACGTAATGTTGATCACATTTATAATACGAGCCCCGCATCGCGGCCGTTTGCACGTATTCTTCATTCAGACTGACCTGGCAATCAGTTTCCAGGATAGAGCTGGTGCTATCCAGATATGGAATATGATTCAAGAAGTCAACAAAAATGTACTAGGGTTTTGGAGTTCGTCGGTTCTCAGAGGTTTATATTCGAATTGTTGGCAGTGTTAGTGCAGCCTTGCGATGCACCGTAGTTCACGTTATCTCTCCAGAGTCGCTACGGTTGACCCACGGTTTCTGCCTTATTCGATCGTGGAAGAGTAGGGTACATTGTATTAGATGGGCGATAGCTCGCCGAGGTCGAATGGGAGCCATACGCCAACAAGTTCATCTCGACGAGCTTCGAAGGATCGATCTCTGTCCGCTGACAGTAGCAGAAGTAGCCGAACAGCATCTTGGGCCACCCCCGAGGACGAAGTTAGCAACGGTAATAAGACTGGTAGTGTTGGTCCTTGACATTCTGGATTCCCCAGGTACAGTAGGTTCTCAGGCGCCTCTCATCCCCTACCCAACTGTCAGTAACCTGGTTGATGTAGTGCTGTCGTTGAAGGAAGCCGGTAATAGGGATCGCTGTGTACATGCTATACATCAGAACTCACACATTTTGTCCTATTGTGGCTGGTATCATGAAGGACAGCGTGGATTCAATCAGCTCTTCGATCTGTCCTGTTTTCCTCGACTACGAGTGCTTTCACATCGTCTTAAGGCCGAGGTTTTCATGGAAATTTTCTGTGTTCTTCCGGGCTGGTCTTGATGGAATTATAATGAATCGGGTTCGAATTCCGTGTGAAATGACTCCTATAAATTTACAGAGATTGCTAGCCTGGGCATCGTCGCTCTGATTTGATCGGTAGCTATGGACTCACTGGTGGTCTTCAGGCGAGAAATTCCCCATAACGTATCATCGCCGAGTTGTGGATGAGGTAGTAACCATCACATTTGAGCATTTTGTAGGTAGTGCGATGTTTGTCAGGTCACGTCACCCGAGTGGAAGTCGAGTCTCCGGAAGGCGTTCCATGATGCGGAAGCCACTGGAGATGAGGAGGCCTGTGCAGCAACAGCGAGCGTGGTGAGCACGAACAGTGGCCATGACTGAATCGTGTGTGCTGTCGAGTGTGCTTGCCTTCCAGGTACGAGCGTTGATTGCTCAGAACGAACCAGATGTTCTATATAGTCTCATCCAAACTGATGACATTTACATGGACATCCTGGGAATGCTTGAGCATGATGGTACACTCTGGCTCAACAATTGATACACCTAGCATTTTATGCTCAGCTACATACCGTCAAGTGAAGCACAGATCGTTTCTAAGCCAGTACCATCCCCCGTCCAATCGAGTATGCTTCCCCCCGACCATCCTCGACTGTGTCCATCTCAACTATCGTGTGGGATATCTAAGGGATTCTGTGTTGGCTGCATTGATCGATGAGCAGTCCTTCACAACTTTCGCATCATTACAGTAAGATCGTGAGAAAGCTGTTCGCCTGGCTATGGTCCTCGACAGTGAAAACTCGGTTCGTTATCGCTCAGAGGGGGAAATGAATGTGCACCATTGTGGGTTTCCGATCTTTTGACTGGAATCAATCGTGATCGTCTCATAGCGCATTTATCAACTACTATCGAGTCGTCAGCTGACTCCGAGTAATATTATCGTTATCTTGCCGGGCTCAGCTGATATCGGAATCGGCTTGACTCGATGAGTTTTCAGATATTCTAACAGTTTGACCATTCTGGACTATATCTGCAAGAACTATGGAACAATTTTCTCCAATCTATTCCCAAAAGAGGATGAGCGACGGGTTGATGAAAAGCAGTGGAAAGAGGATAGGAATAATGGCATCAAATTCGTAATACTAGAGTTGCGAATTCATCAGGTCAGTATCGTCGTATTATTTGTAGGTGCTGGAAGTGCTCACGATGTGTCGGTTGATGCCGCCTCAGGACAGGAAGGAGACGTTGGATATAATGAGTAGTAAAACTATCCGTGACATATCGTGCTTGCGACATCTCGGTGGTGGGGTCGGTCACATGCTTCAACTTGTGGCTGTTCGACCGGGGAGATGCGATTACAATAGTCGTTGCTTGATGTAGTCCGCTAACAGCCCTGTTTGGGAATCGAAAAATCCAATGAGTTGCTCGTGCCTACAGTAGTGGCTGGATACATATCATATTGTCCGCTCAATCTTTCTTCACGCGCTTCCCTCAACAGGAGAAGCATGGTATCCTGGTCTCCTTCATTCTTTCTCTCTCGTTCAGAGCGTCAAGAGGTGTTCGAGCCGATTCTGAAGGCTTGCAAGGATGCTATCGCGGAGATGGATGATGTTGGCGCAGATGTGGCGGTTGATATATTGGTCAACTTATCGATGGCTTGCCCGGTGGCGATATGGGACTTCTGCGACTCTGAGGGAGATGGAAGTGGGCAGTCGGCTGCGAATGGCACCGATACGGCTGACCAGGGTAGGAGTCTCCGGAGGGGAGTCTATTGAGATGAAGGATGATGCTTTTTTTCGTAACTCGATTGTGATATCACGCTCACGAGTTGCTGAGTCTCCCGTGGAGTTGATTTTGGGATTTGTTCTGCTTCGTGAGGCTCATTGAATGAAATCGAGTGCGTTCGTAGCGCTGGGGCGAGTGAATGTCTGGGTATCTTCAGTCGATACTCCTGGCGATAACCAAAGTGCTCATCTCCCTCTACCTTCCCTCTTGGTCGGGTTACTATCTGCGCGACCTAATTGTGACAAACTCACTGACGAGGGGCTCTTATCGCAGATAAGGGACATCATACAACTACTACTGGAGCCAGCAGGTTGGTATAAGTGATCCTCGTCATCACTCCATCCTCATGATCAGTTTCTGACGCAGCTTTGGGTGAGAGTTTGATGACGACTATGTACTCTGAAAATGGCCTGGTAGTACTCGAAGGGACGTATCGTTGAAAGCTCCTCCTCGCTTCGCGACTCTTGTTGGGATGACATCGCATTCTGGCAGCTTGGTGCGATAATGCGTTCACTCGCGTGATCAGGTATCGACATTACTGAGGGTTTTGAGCAACCCGTCCGGTCGGACGCCGTACGGGGTCTGTGCTTGCTATGAGCTCTTGGCTTACTGTGTCAAGATGCATAAAAGTAGATCCAATTTGATCATTCGAACGTGTGCACAGTCTTTTCCTCAGCTGGCCGGGCAAGATATCTGCTGAGCCGCCGTATCGGCTCTGTTGTGGAGTGGATAACTCGAAATGTTCGAAATTTGGACACTGATTTGTCCGCTCCAAAAATAGTAATGTCGAGGCAGACGAAATGGTTTAAACTTTCTCGACCTCAGGTCGTTGTGGCCGGTCTACGCCTCGCTCTTTCGATGTTGTACACCAAGGTAGTTCGCCTAACTGTCTGTGTATGTCTCGGATCTGATTGATCAGGATCCGATCTTTGGATCGAGTCTAGATAAATTAATTCCAGTCATTTTGGAGTACCTGCACGCACGAGCGGAGACTGGGAGATCCGGTGGTTTGATACCAAATTTGTGTCTCGGGATAGTATATGAGATCAGGAATTTCGAATCAGTAATAAATATGAGATCGGGCTTCACATTTATTTTTTCCGCGTGTTTCGGGGGAATCTGGGTCAATCACGTGTATTGCCGATCTTGGGTCGTGACATTCGCGACCTATTGGTGATGAGTTGGGTGGGAGTCGGAAATGCAAAAGAAGTGGAAGCTGAGTAGTTGTGCTTTAGTAGTTGCACTGGATGGTCCTCAGACTCTGAAATACTCGTGATACTGTGTCAGTCTAGGAGTAGAGGCGGTGACGGTTGGTATCGTCTTTTATGTTCAGCTCCTCCGTAGTACATTAAGAAACCCCACGACATACTCCTATTTACAGAACCTGGATAACACTGCGGTGAGATTCATATCGCTGGCCGTGGAGCACTCGGACCCAATAGTGTGCCAGATACAAAGTTTAACGCTGCAGGCGAGGCCGAACGATGAGTTCCGGAATAAAACAGCAGCTCTTCCCGACACTGCTGCTGAAGCGGACAGATTTGGAGAAGATCGCGAAGAGGAACACTGGTTCGAGTCAGATGACGGTGACGAGGAGGACGAGGATGTCGGGGAACGCAAGGTAATATACATGAGCAGTGAGGGCTCCATCCTTTATCATATATGCGGCATTCGTGACATCATAGAAATAAACCTGTGAGGCAGTCTTGGAATTCGGGACTCGCAGTTCTAAGGCTCACCTGTTGCGCTCTATACTATATCTGCGTCCCACCCTTTTGTTCAGGCCACCTCGGCGGAGAAAGGGCGCAACTACTTCCAGGACTCTCCGCGGCCGAATAAGAAAACTTCAGGCTCAATGTTGGCATCGCCAATTGAGGAGAGACGAACTCCCCGGAAGGAGTCCAATGCGGTGGCTAGTTTGCTGGAACAGTAGGCCCACATTCGGAGTGATCGTGTATCGATAAATTCCATGGTAGGTACCTGGAGGACATCGATGATGATGAGCAGGAAGATATGCGACAGCCGAGTAAGAGGTTGAAGATGTCCTTTGATGAGGAAGAGTTCGTTGGTTCGGACAATGTGGAGCAACGGGGCTTGTTCCAGGAACGAAAGGTAGACTGCAATGCCTTCATCATGTCTTCTATTTCCCTCTCCCCGATCGGGTATTTTGTGGAATCCATGTTTGGTTTTCAGGAAACCATACCTGGAGCTTATTCGATGAGCTGTGTGCCTAACCTGGTTACGGACGGGTTGAACGTGGAGGACTCCGACTCAGAAGATGAAGAATAGGTAGTGGCGAAGAATTCATCACAAGATCGGACCCATACGAATGTTTTCAGACAAGGCCTCAGTGATCTGATATCGTACCATTATTAGCTGGGCAGGGGTCACCTTGGTTATTGCAAGTCTAATAGCCCTGGAGTGCGTGCGACTATTATTTTCTTCGTCCCGTTACCACCTCCATTGATCGAGGGACTCTCTCGGGAGGTTCTACTAGTGCTGATAGCTCTTTCATCGGCGCATATGAATGTGCCCTGTAAATTAGCCTGGTGTTCGGCGTCTGCTACTGTTACAGTTCGCAATTATCACTATGAATGGTAACGCTCTCATTATCATCATTGATACGTTTACTCCATAGTCACGTTACCGGAGGGTCACACCTTCGATGGGGTTGAGTTCTTCTCATACCAGGGAGCTCACGCCTCTGATCCAGGATTGCGGAATCCCACATCAATGTCTTCGGCTCCTATATATAATTTCAACCAGGCTGTTTCCGCGGACGCATTCGAAGTCGAGGAGTTCAGGTAGTACGTGAGGATGTAAGCGCTGGGGAAGGTAGTGGAAGTGATGATCAGACGTCGGACACGACTGCATGAGGAGGAGGCTGCCGAGGTCGAGAAGTCGATCAGCAGTATAAAACCCTCCCGACGAATACGGTTGAAGAAAAGTGGCCAGGAGAAGGAAAGTGGACAGGCCTCTGAGGCGGTTGATGACGAAGGGGTGGGTATCGGGTGGAACGCCTGGAGCTTTTTGTAGGGCAACTCATTGCATGTCGCGGAGGGTATATGCGCTCAAGGAACTCAGCTTGTAGAGCGTACATCTTCGAACGCTCTCGAAATTAACGCGAGTTTGTGGGTATGTTCATGGAGGATTCTTTTCGGGAGATATCTAACTCGTCGCAATGTTTGTCTCGTGGATTGTTCCTGTTTCAGCCTACTCTGTTGGATCTCAAGCACCGTCATCTGGAGAATCTTCGTAGGGATCGAGACGAGATGCAGGACCAGGATGGTGGTTATAAGCGTTTCCAGGTGAGTGGCATGTATGTAGATATGTTCGATAGATGGGACCACTCGACTTGTCTGAGTGGGAGAAGGCGAAAAAGAGTTGCCCCGCGGACGCTATTCTTTTTTAGATGGAAGAGTATACGAGCGAGGACAGCCATCTCAAGTCTAAAGGAAAGCTTTCCCAGTAAGTTGAGTCGATGTTATCAATCACATTCTCGAACCAGCGTGGTGAATGATACAAGAAGAAAGGATTAGAAAGTCGAAATTTGTCCTATGGTAGGTATTACTGCTCCCTGTGTGGCCAGATGGCCCTGGTGACGGATTGTCTGTTGGACGAACTGCCCAGGCGCTCGACGGACGGTGCCCTGGCCCTCGATGAGAACACGTAATCTCGCAGGCTGAACTACAGCTGCCATTGGTCCTCACTTGATCCAGGCACTTTCATAAGAAGTATCTAACACTCGGGGAGCGTGTCTGTCTGGATCGTGGAAAAGACAAAATCGAAATCCAGTACCGTTATAACTGCAAAAATAATCGCTGCGGGTAGCGAGTCCGGATGTGCATGAATATATATCGGCACGGTGTTCATTATTAGAATTCCGATCGTCTATCGTACCACCCTGGAGGACACAGGAGAGACTGGTGGAACTCTGTATACGTAAGTTGTCGAGTCGTTGGGAGCGTGTTGGGAGCAGAGGTTTCTTTGCTAAGGTACATATCAAGGGCAGCCTCTTGAAAGAGCAATCGAAAGCCGCAAGGTAGTGAGGTAAAGATATTGAGGTTTTAGACAGTATCCGTTGTGGGTTATCAAGCGGCTGATGCAATCGGTATTTTCATACTGCAACGCCAGTCACACATTTGGTCAGGTTCAATGCTGCGACCCGATCCAAGTTCCTAGATGCTGGCGGATTCGCTGCTACCAGTACTGATGAAGACTGAAGAAGACGAAGAAGTGTCGAGTAGGGGGGAAGGGATTTCCTGGCTCGATGGACTGAGGTCCATCTGCAGAGACTCATCCCCGTACGATTGTGATACCAGTAACATTTGCCCGTCTCGATACCATTGACGCCTTGCTGTTGAACGAGTATCGTCCAATGCTCAGTTAGTTGCTTACGTTTACTGGCCCACACCGTCAATGTCGTCTCCTTCGAAACAGAGCAGCACAGCTACCATGACTCTCCCCTCGAAGATTGTAGACTGGATTGGGAAAAAAGAAGAGGTATCGTCATAGGGTGAGAGACCATTGATCCAACGCTCTCCTATAGTTGGAATTTGTCCTGATGCGAGTGCCTGGTGATATGGATTTGTCCCAGCTTGATGGTGTAGCGATTGAACCTGAAGAGGATGCTCAGGTGAGTTGACTGAGGACTGACATAGCATGTTGCCGTTGAACACCTTCTTCAGCCTATTCCTCTGCCCGAGACAGTGTACCAGGAAGATGCCCAGAAGCACCAAATGGTTGCAGTTGGCTCTTCGACGAATAATTCTGCCGGTATACTGGGTCAGGTGAGAGCAGATATAATTGTATCTAGGCTATGCCCCTTACAGTACTGCTATCAGGTCTTCCCGCTCTTGCCTGACGAATCGAAAGGGAGCACGCAGCCCAAGGTGAGATCTCCTTTGTGTGTGCTCGGCTAACATAAGCTATAGCATCAGAAGAAAAAGATTAAGTTGTCATGCTTCGAGTTCTCAGGTGCTCAGTTGCCGTCGTCTCAATCGGTTCTCACGCACGATATCGATACACAAAGCCAGCAAAACTGAGCGGTCGAAGAAGAGGGTATCCACTTCGAAGGCGACAAGAAAAAGCATTGCCAAGGAATCGGTAGTAGCGAGGGAAATGAGCCGAATGACGTCAGCCTCTCGCCCAACCTCGCCTCTGCGGATGTGTATCGGTGTTCTTAAATACAACTCGCGAACTCTGAAGCTCAACATCAGTGATCATTGCATCGTTTCAGCCGACTATCGTTTGCTTATAGTCAGCTCGAAGACTCGTTTGGTTCTCTCAGGCTCCGATTAAGAACGAACACTAATCGATCCTGAATCGAAGACATTACGACGTTGTTTCTACCACGGGTACTGGATGCTATGGTGTTCAGTGGGGCTATAACGGGGAAATATGAAGATGCCATTCAGCGTGTCGGAGCGATGAA
>NW_003215631.1:85800-147694 GCF_000006405.1 Perkinsus marinus ATCC 50983
CTATCTGCTGGCTATAATCCACAGAGCGCCTGGCAAAGTTGTATTGTTTTCTTAGGCGCTGCAGATATTGAAGGAAGCTATCAATACACGGTGGAATACGATAGAAAAGGAGAATCAAGTAGGTTCGGTTACATCAAGGATTCCATGCCCAATGTGATCGCTACCAGTGTGCTTATGATATCTTCCGAATCTTGTAATCTTCAGCGTGTCGGTTGTCCGCAGGTTACGAGTGCTCCCGTGTAGACCCCTCCTATTCTCTCTCTGATTACTTCACTGTTCGAATTTGACAGCGTTTGTCCTGTCAGGAAGGCATCAAGTCGTATGTAGTGTCGCTGAATATCGAGCTGGCCCAACGAGATGCCGATCAAAATACTCGTCATTTCCTCATGAAATTGAACGAGACTCTAGTGTGTTTAGTGAAGCAGGTAGTATTACTTACTTTGGTTTCTGCGGGATATTTGTTCTCAGGAGTGGCGACTGAATGCATGGGAATCCTTCATACCAGACTTGTGTAAGCTTGCGTACTCCTCCTTGTCCGAGCCCTCACGGTAGATGCTAGGTACTTCTGCCAAGAGCTCTCAGAATCTCTGTGAGAACAATCTGAAGATTCTCCAGATGCTATCGGAAGAGGTGGGGCCATCATTGTGTTTGCAACTCGAGGCGATTCATAATCTCCAACTGCGTGGATCCCTCCGCGGCGTTCCGCTAATCTACTGCGTCGTTAAGATGTGTGACCTGTGTGACTTCTGGTGATGATCAGGTATTCGATTTTGGCCCGGAGACGATGACGTCGAGCCGAGTCTTGAAGATGAAGCAAACGATGAGTTCACAATTTGCTTGCATATTCGATCTTTGTACTGATTTTCACGGTGACTGTTCACCTATAAATAGCTCCCGACAGGCATGTTCCTGCTCAAAAGCTATGTCGCCGATAAGAGCTCAGTAAGAGAAGGTCTGATCAAGACAACCCTCAATACTCTATCTCACTTCCTGAAATGGATACCGCTGGGCTATGTAAGCAGGCCGCAACGACCTTTTCCTTCAGAGTTCATTGAGCATGATTCATGAATAACCATCTTAGGTGTTCGAGACGGATATCCTCCCCACGCTGCTTGGCCATTTTTGGGACCCCCTCTGCTTTCGAATAGAGTGTGCTCGATGCCTCAATGAAGTCGGCTGTTTGAAAATCGGCGACGATCCTGATTCCGGAAAGTGAGGCAAACTATGAACCTTGGGTGGAGTCCTCTGACCTCGAGTGGAAAATACGACTCGTGTCCTGCTTATAATCTACTTACGCAGATACGAACCCACCCTGTTGCAGTGCTTCGCTGCTGTCGTTAATAAACTGCATAGTATCCCAGTAGAAGTGTTCCAGAGCTTTGAAGGTCTTCGTGGACAAAATAGGATATTCTGGGAAGTGTTCATGAACCAGGTGAGTTCATTGTCGCGCTTAGCTCGTCGAGTTGGTTACTACTCAATAAGGGGCTGAGTTAGCAGTGTTCACAGTGAACGAGAAATCGTATCTTAACTCATGTATTCTCTGCCAACTGTAACGAAACTGCGATAAGAATCTCTTGGCAAAAGTGGTGTGGCCATCATGGTGATAGTGTTAAATCTGCACCGTTATTCTCGATTTCATCATCGCTGCGACTTCTCTCGTTGATCCTTGTGGTCTTCAGTTATCGCTTCTTCTCACAAACTTCATTCGCTACAATATGAAGGCAGTAGTCGGAGTAAGTGTTCTGAGCTCGGATGAACCAATGCCGGACATGGCTGTGGTCAGGCATACGAGATTACAGGTCCGGCTCTTGCCACGTTGGCGAAAATTTCGGCCTTACCGAACGATGAAATATTCAAGATATGTGTAGAGTTCTGGCAGATGTTCGCTGCTCAACTGTAAGATCGCTGCTTGGAGTTGGATTCGCTGATGGGAACTACCAGATATCTCGATCGAGAGAAAGCCCGGAAGGAGCAGAGTCAGAAGCAAAATATGGGTGGAGGTCAGCAGCAGCAGCCGCCACTTATGCTGAGGTGAGCTCCGTGTTCCCCGGGGATTTTGGATAATCGATATGAGGAAACCAGCATTCATTTGTGAGGGTTTGTTGATAATTTTGAACATCGCTCTCCGCCGTCAAAATCCGCGAGGAATCGTCATTGATGTTGTTTTCGATGGAATATACGAATGTGGATCTAAACTTGAGTGCGCAACCCTGCCATGTCTTTCAGCTTGAGCGGGTCTACTGATATGTCCGTCGATGTTAAAGCTACTGGTGGTGGCCATGAAGAGGAGATCATCGCTAAGTATCAGCCAATACTCGATAACGTAACTATTGTATAGACTAATCTCTTCTTAGCTGTATCGTATCATCGCAGGTTCGGCGAGTGATGATCATGAGAATGGCGAAGCCTCCCGAGGTGACCATCAAGGAGAATGAGGATGGCGAGATTGTAAGGTGTTGGATGTTAGACTCTCACAGTGAGAGCTCAAACCTCCATCTCGGAATCGCCTTCGCTATCAATTTCTATACCTTCATAGTTGTTCCGCAACGATTGTCTAGACTTTGCTTATCTGGGGACGGTCTTATTCGATGCGACTCATCTCAGTGGGACCTTTCATTGATTCTTTAGCAGTGCTGACTGGTCTACAGATTTCGTACCTCAATGTCGTTCTATTCTCACGGTTTTTAAAATCAGAATATCAAAATAGTTTTCTGAATGCAATCGGGACCTCGTTAAACGGTGGTGCTATGGCTTGTCAAACAACGAGCATTTTGTATGCATACTACTTTTGCACTCAAGTGCCTGTTGCTCAATGATCAGTACCTCCCTTCCCTAAACCTTGTCAAGTTATTAGCAGACTGTCATGCTATAGGTGCGAGAAGGAGAAGTGGATACCGATGAGCTAGCTATGTATCGTATGATGCGAGAATGTCTAATTTATCTTACACATCTGGATCCTAGCAACATGGTTAATATCATGATGGACATCCTCAGCGAGTGAGCCGTTGCTTCCCAGTTCTTTGAACATGTTGTTGCTGTCAGGTTCGGTACCAATCAGATCACCGCTGAACATAGGAATAGCGAGTCTCCCTCAGACTGGAACTGTGGTTTGCTCAGTCGTCTGTGTTGGTGAGATCAACTCCGCTGCGAAGACGTTCTCGATGTTTTTTTCAGGTCAGTGGGATCGATATCAGGGGCGATGCCAGAAAATGATGAGAAAAGATTCATCGTAAGTGTTCAGTTTCTCACGGTTGTGACACAATCATTCCCGCTCAGGTCAATGTTATCAGAGATTTGCTCACTCTTTGCGAAGTGAAGAGGGGAGTTGAGAACAAAGCCATGGTGGCGTCCTGTCTGATGTACGTTCGATTTTCCATTGTCTCGAACTCCGCCCAATTCATAAGTTGAAAATTAGTATCTTTCGTGACGCCTCGGGTAGGTTAGCCTTCGTCCAGGTACGTCGTTGGACAGTATCCGCGGTTCCTGAAAGCGCATTGGAGGTTCCTCAAGAGTGTAGTCAACAAGCTGTTCGAATTCATGCATGAGCCCTTCCCTGGGGTGGGTGCAACAGTGGAGCCTGTTTGATCGATGCTTGCCCGCTGGCAGGTCAAGGACATGGCTACAGACACCTTCCTGAGAATATGTCAGAAATGCAGTAAGAAAATGGTCGTGCTTCAGCCTGGAGAGACGTCGCCATTCGTCAATCAAGTAAGTTTTGGAAGGGTTGTGTGAGGTCATTCGAGTCTCGTGATCTACTTCGGATGTTGAAGCTGTGTCGTCCGTTGAGGTGTGCACTGTTCTCTCTGCATGTATCTGCGCTTATCTGGACGTTTGGGAATCATTTCGTGGTCAGTGCCGCACTACTTGTCAAGCATAATTTCACAAAGTGCTCTGCAGGTGATCGAGACGATACCGCGAGAGACCGCTGATCTCGATGTCTTGCAGTTGTGCAATTTCTACGAGGCCATGGGGAAAATGATATCAGGTAGAACCAACTCAGGCTAGGTTCATGAGTATAAGATAGTCGTTAAACCTCAATTCTTGGCCCACAGAATTCCTAAGAAGAGCTGTGGTCAATTGCCTTACAGCTTTGTACTTCAGCGATTCCTGAGATTCCGAAACAGACTAACCTGGTGAACCAGACTATGGCAGACGTACGGTCGAAATGGCAAGCCGTGATAAAGCGAGCGTCCTTTGGTGACGAACGTATTTTAGCAGAAGACCAGCAGGTAAGATCGCACAAGTATGATAATATATATGCTTGTCTCCTCAGGCGATACGCACGATATCCGCGATACTTCGATGTTACGAGCGTATGGCTGTTGGGGTGGGCATTGCCAGCGGAGAGGCGATCAAGGACATCTACAGTGACGTGTTATTGGTAACAGCAGTCGAATAGTGGATCCCCTTCTCTCGATCAGTTGGCGAACGTTGCATATTGCGTTTAAAATATTGTTCACCGATCGATATGCATCGGTTTTCTCTCTGACCACAGGTATATAAGCTCTACTCTCAATGTGTTGGTGCATCCCGTGGGTCTTCGGCATTATTCTCGTGGGAGAACGTGAAACTTATGCGGAAAGTAAGAGAAATCATCTTTTCCTATGAGCATTGATGTATTTATCCAGGTTAAACGTGACGTGCTGCGGTTGGTGCGGTCCTTCGTTGACTCGGCAGTGGCTGAGCAAGACAGAATGAAAGCTGCTCATATGCAGCTCGCTGGTAAGCTGTGCATTTTCGTCGAACTCCAATAATGTTATTCTCGTTACTCGTGAGATCCCGGCTTATCTGTCACCTCATTCTGATTCAACTTCCTAGCTTGTTGCTGAGTATTCTGCTGTCAGATGACGTCTGTGTGCTGATTTGCTCTCACTTCATCCCACCTATGCTGCAGCCTGTTCTAGTGGATTACAATTTAGCTCCACCGGAAGGACGAGACCCCGAAGTAAGTCCTGCTTAGGTTAGCGCCAGAGAATTTCTCTCGAAGGTTCTCAATCTACTCACAACAATGTGTTCTCGTCTATCAAGCTCCGTGGTTGGCATGCTTCCGATGATGTTCGACCAGGTGTTCGAGTCAACTCTAGGGATGATCAAGGACGACTTTACATCGTCAGGATACAATTTCCCAGAATCGGATATATATCGCTCCTCTTGCAGATTCCCTGATCATCGACTGGCGTTCTTTGAGCTACTCAGTGCGGTGAACGAGAAGTGCTTCGAGTCATTATTCCTCTTGCCAAGTCAGGATTTGCGGTTGTTCGTCGAATCTATGGTATGCGCACTCGAATAGGAGAGTTTCCATACGCGTTATTACGGTAGGTTTTCGGTATTCGACACGAGCATCCGACAATAGCAGATATCGCACTGAAACTCCTGTCAAAGTAAGCGCAACATCATAAGCCTGCTTAGGGTTGATTTGCGGTTTTCTGCATACTCTAGGAAAACGTCTAGAACTCATGATGGTTCCCATTTAGGTTCCTAACACAGGTGGCAGCTAATCCTAACTTGGCACAGTCGTTCTTCTCGGAGTATTACGAGAACCTACTGAAACAGGTACATTTGTTCCTGCGGGCCTCCTGGGGACGAAGCGTAGGTACTGCTTGTAATGACCGATCGACACCATAAGTCGGGACTTCGTCAACAAGTCCAAATCCTGGCGATGCTAGTCTCTGTTGCTGCGAATTCTCAGTCTGCGAATATGCCGAACAAAGAGCGTAAGCGCATATCAAAGTCTTGAGAATAGTCCGGGAATCGGACATGGTTGTGACGTCTCACCATTAGTGAAATAACTGTGACACTCGGGGCGTGATATAGTACATAACTGGCAAGCGGCCTCCGGTTCAGATACGATGGAGTTTCTGGTTGGAGTACTTGCCTCTTCCTTCAACACAACTACTCGGGTGAGTCGCGCCATATTTCGGGTTACCGACTCTTCTCCTGTCAGGTGGAGCTGGAAGCTTTCGTACTGTCATTGTTCGCCAAGTGTAATGGCCCACCACAGGAATTCAGTCGTTGTGTGAGTCTTGAAAGGATTCACTGCTGCTCCGATATGATAGTACCTCGTAACCCAGGTTCAAGACTTCCTAGTGGGCCTTCGAGAATTCTCTGGAACATCTCCCGAAGAGCTTGACACGTATGAGCAGGATAAACGTGAGTCAATACTATCGTGTTTTAACCCTTTATTTGTGCGCTGTTTCATCCTGAATTTCGAATGAGTGATTTTCTCTCAGGAAAAGCACTCAATGAACTCCTTCAAGGCCGGACCGTCCAGAATGAAGCTGCCAAGGCCGAGTTCTTGCAAATGGATAAGATGGTCCCTGGTCTCGTACCTCAGTACGTGTCTTGACATATTCCTTTGGCTCTACGGCGCATGTATGGATTCGTAGGTACCATCCTTTGCGTGCAGACCAATAGACTCGCGGTCTTCGAACAGAACTCCAGTTGATTGGAGTTCGAACGTGTTTACTGACAAAATATACGATAAGTCCGTCGAGTGTTCCAATTGGAAGTCAACTGGCTAAACGCTGCTGGATTATTTCATCACTCCGGGGTTGGTTTTGTTAATTGGCAGCTACGTGGAGGGAGTGTGTGCGATCTCACAGCAAAACATGCTTGTAGAGCATCATTTCGAGCAGAAATGTGTTCCTTGATACTCAAGTGTCCATTCCACCGGGTTTTGGCTGTATGCTTGTGTTGGCTTCTCCCAGCCAACAGAGTAACGAAAAGCGATAATGCCCACAGGATACTCAGGAGAAAAGCTTGACAAGTCGCAGGATCCGTTACGAAACGGGAGCGTCATGGAGCAATGACGCGTGCACCTACTGTTGCCACAATGCTAGGACACTGAGAGTGATCTGGAAGCCACCGGGAACGAAGAAATGCGTGATCAGTTGCTCTGGAAGAGAACTCTTTACCGATCAAGCTTCACTAGGTCCGCTATGTTCTTTACCCATACTGTCGTTTTGATGATGGTGGTCCATGCGCGTCCAACGTCACCTCTCCTGTGATGATTCCGACAAAAGTATGTAGGATGTTCGGGTCGAATCCATTGCGGGAACCTATTGTGAAAACACAGTTGGTGGCTAACAAATATTTCAGGTGAGGTTCAGGGTTACTGCACTAAGCCTATCGGAGGGCCTCTTGCTTGAATCTAGTCTCGTTTCGCGAATATTGATACTTTCGATGCGGACATCGGTCGCTCCGCTAACATGCATCGGTCAAGCGCACAACGTTGAGTGCTCGTGCCCCGTTGTGGGATTATCAACGGGGCATCGGCCTATGATGTTGATAGTGGCTCCGTTGTAGTCAATATCGCTATCGTTTTCCAATGGGTAACTTAAGTATATAACGACGTTCTTGAGTCGGCACTGGGAGCATCCCAGTGGGTCCTCCCAGTGGGAGAACCCGACCTTGAGCCAAGTAACACCGCACAAGGACTTTTGTCTGGCGACCTCTGCAATGTAACCTGAGCCTCTCGATCCCCACTTATTATTTCGCTCCCTCAAATCAAGGGAACATCTATCGAGCATATCGACAGATGCTCCGACTTTCGCTTTCTGACTGTTGGAAATACATTTCTATCTGAGACTTCTCGGCAAGAAGCTCCCGCATAATTGTAAATGGCTTAGAACGAGGAGACGAATCATCGTGCGCTGTGTCATGGTGTGCTATTGCTCGCCAACGCTGTGTTTTCCTGTTCATTTGTAGACCCCGAGATAATGTCTGTCATTACAGTAGTAATGCCTGGCGAAAAATACGGTAGGTAAGTTTCGGCGAAACTGTTTCGCAGTCTGGGCCACACCGTTCGCGACGCTCCTAACGAGTCGGGAGTACATCGGTAATTCCCCAAGGTAGCATGCAGAACGCTACATGTCAGATTCAGATACAACGTGAGATGCCTCGGTAGTGACGTACTCGAATAAGTTGCGTGGACTGAACGAAGTAGAGTGGTTACGTGAATCACGTAACGTGATACAGAAAACATTGCGCCGACGCAACCTCCGGTTTTATGGAATAAATCAGGTTCTCGAGCCCGAATTCATACAGTCCAAGTCTGGAACGTGTCTCTAGCTCTGTTGATTATACCCCGCTCATTAACTGCACAACTCCAATCAAATCCGAAACGTAGTTAGTTCTGACTGAAAATGTGTATTCTCCTCTTACCTGATAGTATTATCGGACTAAGTTTTCCTACTGCACTTCCTCGATCCTTCTCCATGAGTATTCCTTCGACGTTTCTTGGACCGATGAGCATCCTTCAGCTTTCCATGTTTCGCAGAGTCTCGTCGCGTGTGGGACTCCTGAATAGAATCTCGTTGAATGGAATCTGTGGCTCCCGTTGGAAGCTTTCTTGAATCTCGCCATGAGTTACTTCAGATGGAGCCTCATCACCAGAAGTCTCATCGGCTGAAGTCTCTTCACCAGAAGTCTCTTCACCAGAAGTCTCGTCGTCAGTAGTCTCGTCGTCAGGAGTCCCGTCGTCAGGAGTCCCGTCGTCAGGAGTCCCGTCGTCAGGAGTCCCGTCGTCAGGAGTCCCGTCGTCAGGAGTCTCGTGATCAGGAGTCTCGTGATCAGAGGCACCGTTCTCGGCTGCATTTTGTCTACCTGCAAATGAGCCCATCACACTCCTCTCGTGTAGCCGATGCAAGTGGTTCCTTACGTAACCAGTGTCGCGCTGAGCTCTGTCGCACTAACCTCAGTCGCGCTAAGCTTTGTCGCGCGAGCACGGCTGCTCGAGATCCTTCATTAATGTCATACATCGCGAAGTAATCTCTCATCCTTGAGTAATCTTGCCTCTGGCGAATGAACATTCTACGTGATCGACATTCACTCACAGCGTACATTCAAACATAGTATTTGGCGATCAGCGGCCACGAGTAAAGGTACCAACGCGTTCACAGCCAAGTACCCCTGGTGGCCGGCGTCTAAATTCGGTTGACTGTAGTTGTGAAAATCTCTAGATCTGAGACAAAGAGTAATCCGATGTAAACCATACGAGCGGAAATGCTAAAGAATCGCTATATATTTATGACTCATGAATTGAGCAGCTGTCGAGAAAGACGAGTTGACGAGGGCTCTTGCTTCCACAGAAACTTGGAAAGCACATACTCACTTAGGCCAGAATACCCTCAAGCCCAAAGCTTGAGCCGCCGACTGCACGCTATAGTCTCCGATGTCATGCAGATCGTCCCAGAGGTCGGGGAGCCGGAAACAATCGCAGACTCTTTGTATGAGATGCTGATTGATATTGCAGATGACCTTGGTGCAATTCTGAAACGCTAGGATTCTATCAGTAGCTTACACGAGAAAGACTCAACAAGCAGTCCCTATGTGCGGTTCCCAGCTTACTGAATTCCTCAGTAAGCGCCAAAGTCCTTTAGGGAGCCAGCGATCTGCCAAAATGTATACGAATACACCGTGCTCGACAGTTGCAACGGATATCTGAGGCGATGTGTCATAGATAGCTGATGTATTAGGTGTCTACGGCGTGGATGCCCTGTTCACCGGCATTGCATTGAATGCCCAAACCGACGACGCGTTGACGTTGCCTGAGAGAGAGATTGTAACCATATATCGGGGCTGTAGTTGACTGAGCCACTTACAATATTCCGGCTACTTCCCACGTCTCCTTATCTCCTGCTAGTTCGTTGATAACAGTTCTACTCTCGAACGCCACTGTATCAAGATTACACATGAAATCGGGGATCCCGCGGGGGATCGGCTCAAGTGGAGGATCATTGAACATGTGGCGATGCCAGTTATATTCAGCTCACTCACTGAGGGGGAAAGTGAAGCCAAACAGCTGATTCGGGAATGCTAATACGAGAGATAATTAACGACCTAGGAAGGATAGAAGAGGGTCGGTGGAGCAAGGGGGGCTTACCCGACAGGGAACTACCAGGCAAGCTCATGTCTAGGACCATGACATCGAGCTCATGTCGAGCACACAGTTTGTGCAAAGAGTACTTGAAGTACCCTCCATTTTGCACACTTTGTGCGAAGAGTGAGATTCGTGAGTGATTGAGGGCATGCTCAGAGATGTTGGAGGATCAAATCCGAACAGGGCTTGAAGCTCGATCATCTCTCTTTGTAGGATTGTATTACCAGTACTAAGAAATTCACAAGACTTGTGAATTGTAAGTCACTGGTTAACGTTTCATCACTGGCTGGAGACTCCTTTCATTCCACGAAGTCAGATTCCATAGATTCCATATGTTTCCAACTTGTCCTTATATTTGGTGAGTTCGAATTGAAGAGGTGTAGTCAAGGCGGGAGGGGATCTATCAGGGTGTGTTACGTCACTTGTGTTGACCGTCACAGCTAACGGGCGCGTGTGTTCGTGTGTATCAGCAATGCCTCTCTGACGCTGTTCATACCTAGTTAAACATTAGAATCCTCCGTGTTATGTCGTATTCGCTATTGTTCAGGCATATGCTGTAGACGTGTAAGATGTCGGGAAATAGGCAAGTAGAACCGTGTCGAAAAAGAGATGCGTAAGATTCTGTCTAGTAGACAGTCTACTGTTTGCAGACAACATCAGTTCCTCGGGCACGAGCGCCAAAGTTGAGACTAGTCAAAACTTTTCTGTGAGATCAATGTTCATCCACGGCATGCGGTATTTGATCGGTGAAGAACTACATAGGGTTTCTCGTCGTTGCTTCTCTTCACATATGGCCTCTCATCATAACAACCGAGTGATCCATCGCAACCGTATCTCGCTGGAGCTCGCCTATCTGCAACGACTCATCGGTATGGGCTTCGACGACTTGAAGGCTGTGCTCTGGGATACATTGCCCTGGATTGCAATCAACTCGTATGTATTGCGTCGCAGGACCGCGGGCGTCAGCGTTGACGGTCTTTACAAAACCAATGACAAGCTTATTGCCTATGTTAGACAGCTGAAGTCATTCAGCAGTTTTCGTGTTATCGAACTCGAGCCGGAGAATCCAGGGCAAGTTGCAAGGGTTCTCATTGATCTCGACACCGAAGATTTCCATGGAAAACGAGATCGGTATGACGGCGATTGGGGAAAGACCATTCGGCGTGCCTCCTTCTGTGGTGGTATTTTCTATTACACTCTAGAGAACGATTCTACTATTATATACAGAGTTGCTTTCCCAGACGGTGCCGTTCTGAACCCGATCTATCCGTCATGCAGTGTCAAAGACATGCTTGCTATTGATAGATACCTTCTCGTTCAGCCGTTCGAGATGCGTGAGATAATCGCATTCGATGTAAAGTCTACAGTGTCTGTGTTCACGATGCAAGTGCAACACAAAATTATAAAACTTCAAGATGTGTATCTCGCAGACACGTATGTTCCCTCAATGGTGCTGCTCTATCTTGCCCATGGGGAGAGTCATAAAGAGAAGATTTGTCTGCAGTATTCCAGCGAGATGAACCCTTCACAGGAGTTTGATAGCCATGGGGCCACTGCTGTTCGCTTTATTCCTGGGACTAATGCTCATGTATGCGCTATGTTGCTGCGAGTAGATAGGATGGCGAAGATAGCTGTCATGGAGACGCGCGTCTCTGGTCAGATTCTTACTGAAACACATCTCTTTGGCCCCTACCGGGACGTTTTCCTCTGTGGTACTCGTGAATGGATGTTACACGTCGTAGCCGAAAAGCCTTATTCTAAAGACGGCAGAGTTACTATAGGTGACAACGATGGTCGAGGTTACCATGTCGGCGAAGCTTTAGTGTTCTCCCTACAGTGAGATTTTACATCGATAGTATCACGTTACAGCTGCTCCCATGTCATTTCTGGTGATCGAATCCGTCATTCGGTTGTAGTAACTTCGTATTCTAGTGTTAATTGTGTATGCACAACTAGTTTCAGACTCTAAAGTGATTGTGTTACGTAACGTAACTTACGTTACGATACGGCGCTAACCGGCATACGCGAGGAACCAACATCCGCCCAGTTCCATGTGGACGTTGCACTGACTCAGGACTCCTGAGCAATGTTCTGAATGGAGCGCCCCTAGAGCATCATCTGGAACTTGGATGAGATTGTCATCACCGGCAACATGTCTGCGACAGGAACTGTCCCCTGTTTGCCTATCGTAATCTGTAGTTATCATTCTGCTATAGCAAACTGAAGTTATTAGTCGGTGAATTTTTTCATCCTCACTTGACATTTATACAACAATTGTTGATAAGCAAGTATAGCATCTTACAGGTGTTCGCAGTAGTAAAAATGGTCCATCAAGTGCAACGAAGCCATCGACTGGCGAGTTCTCCACATCCACATCATCGTCATGCTTTCCTTACAAGCTCGGAGTGACTAGTAACATCGGATGAACATTGCATGCTAACTTGCTAGATGCATCGTGTATACCGAATATCACCAGTTCCTAGGAAGGTGAAATTTGTGCAGCGAATGATCTAAATGTCCTAAGGATTATGCTAAGTGCTTGGTAATCTCATCCTGGATTCCACCTGCCGAGAGTTTTTTGCATCGCTTCAGTACAAACACACCTACGCCTGATCGTTTGCATGCCGTGCAGTTTCTCAAACTCCCTCTTCCACTCCCGAGTTTCAATAACACAGTGTTCGCAAAGTTAACCTCAACTGACTTAGTGCCAAACAATGGATGAGAGCACGGAAACGTGTTTGCCGAAACAGAGGCCACACTATCATGCTAAGCGCAATTAAGGCCCGCCGCAGCGGTCTCTGTTCGAGCTTTCTCCCAGAAGTATACTTGCTTCTTCGCACGATAGGCGGCAGCCTCCTCTCTGAGAGAATAGTACGATAATCTCACTAACACCGGTTGAAAATTTACTTCTTCTTCGCTATCTTCGCCGCAACACTATCTCGATACCATTGAAGCACCTCATCCTCAGATTTACTCGATGGATCGAAATCTAACCTCCCTCGAGAAAACCTGATTAATCGTTCCGGTCCAAGCTTAGGGCTGTCCGACCGCCCCACATCTGCTTGGCGACCGTCATTGCCTTCTGGGTTAGGTTATCCACACGGGTTTGGCGCTTTGCCTGCGATTGCTGTAATTTTATTTCCTTGATCCGATTACGGTACTGCTCCTAAGAATAGACACGCTTGGACTCGTAAGTCAGAGCTACTCACGGTGGCCTCGAACTCCGCCCTCATGTCAAGAAGCTGAGCATCAGATAAGCTGGCAGTAGACTCTTGGCCTCGGATAGTCGTGAGGTAACTGGGCAACATGATAGACACCTAGATACTAGCAGTTCCTCCTACTCTCTTATCCTCTTGACAACACCCGAAGTATTCTTGTTCACTTCTATGCGGTCTGTGAGTAGCTTCGTCTCCTCAGGCGTGAGAGTCTTATACCGTTCCGGGTCAACCTTCAACTCCTCCACAACCTTCTCGACCTTGGCCACAGTCTCTGCAACAGGTGCACTATCTAAGAGTCAAACTCCATCTTGCAACCCACCTGGGGTCTCCAACAGGTTCTTGTCTTTTATTAAATCTTCACGCGGGCGATCGAGAAAACCGTACTTAATTATAGCTCCATAACTCTTTTTGGCCTTCTTCTTCGACACGCCTTTCGAGCTAATGAGCAACAACTACCCATCAAACATATCGACCTCATAGAGCTTCACCTCCTAGCATCTTTAACGTTATCCACTCGTTTGATCCTGTTGATAGCTATCCGTCGCTTCAAGAGCACAACCTCCGCCGGGGTCAGCTGATCTAGGCGCTCAGGACTCTGCTTCAACTCAGATACCAGAACAGCGAGACTCTCGCTGGTATCTGCAAAGATACAACTCAGAGGACTCCTGGCGACGGTAAGGTCCTACCTGCATCTTCAATGGCGAAGTGAGCCAGTCTCATGATGGATGGTTTGGGGGACTCGAGGAGACCGTTCTTGAGTCCATTAGAAATACTATTACGCACACTGCTACTCACGGAGAACCTGTCAGAAGCCTCTCCCACGAAAGACGAGACTCCTGCGACAATTCACTTTTTTGATGGGACATTTTCCGCGCCATGTTTCACCAGCCAGGACTCCAAAGAGTCTGCCTCGTTGAGAGTAATACTGAAATACCGGGATTCATCAGCCTTCAGCTCGGGAACCAGCGTGTGGACTGAGTAAAAATGATCCGTCATCACTCAAACTCTACAGATAGACGACACCCACCGATCCTGTCGCCTTCCGTAACAACAGGCGTTTTCTCAACGTTATCGAAGGCACCGCAGGTAATAAGGCTCTTGAAGGAGGAGACGCTCTTGAGCGAGATCAACTCCCTGCAAGCCGGCTAACAACGTCACAGACGAATACAACGAATTACCTTGAGCCTTTCGGTGACAGAGAGAATTCGAGCTCCTCTAACAAGGAAGCCTTCTCAGCCAGTAATTTCTCAATTTGCGAGGCCCTGCGGAACAGACTGTTCTCGTTTCGCTGAAATCATGCCTCTCGAACTCACCAATGCCGGGCCGACGAAGTATCTTTGTCCCCGGCTATGGAGGGAGGGTTCTTCAACAGTTCACCCAATTCGGGACACTTTTCCGAAATAGCCTGAATCCAGTACAGAACTCATAAATGATGACAGACCGAACCATACGTCAACATCTAAGGCTTTGGTAGCAAGCTGTCGGAATATAGAACGGGAGAGTCGCAGAAGTCTCGTTGCCCTCCGTTTCTTCTCGGCAGACTTGATCTTTTTGAAAGATTTGTACCTCAAATGAAACGGTTTAGAGGTCCAAGCCGACTGCTCACCATGATAGATAGTCGGCGTCCGTCGGATCTGCCGGAAAACTCGATGGAATATACTTAGTGTTGCCAGCCTCCTGCATCTGTTTCATCTTGAGCTTGGCATACTGAGAGCGCATCACGATGCAACAAGCGACGCCCACGATGAAATCTCACTTGAATGGTGTCTGCATCGGTGGGGAGTCGCGGAGCCTGCATAAAAGACACTCAGACCAAACGAAATTTCTAAACGGGAACATCACTTTGACAGCGCTAGCTGGAGCAGCCTGTGATTCAGATGCTTCCTGTGCTACTGCAGCTACAGAGCAAAACCTGAATTAGTTCCACTCCCCACACACGTACAGCAATCACCTAGCCGTTACCTTCTGTAAAAATGAAAGGGGGACACTCTCCCCGTGAGAAAGGTAGAACGACGCGAGATGAGACGACGAAACGGCATGGTCAATGAGACCGAGAGAAGAGCTTCGATACCCATACAGGCCCAGATTGACAGTACTGATCTCAAGACGTGATGCATGTGTGAAAGTGGCGCTCACAGGCTTAGGGCGTGCACAACCCGACCCAATGAGCCAATCGATTAGAGTAGCGTGCGCGAAACTCGCGAATGATCGATATCTCGCGCTCGCCACGTTCGCTACGATCCCGACTCGTCCGCCCAACGCCCTGGCAGCGGTGCACACAGAGTGGAATATATAGGAAATGGTAGTATGGGAGGGGAATCTTCACGCTGTCTCGTCCTCGATTGCCTCGTGTTCGCGACCTGCCCGTGTGTGCTGTGATAAAATAGGAGCCGTTGAGACCTATGTAACGATGTCTTCGTGTTTAGTCCATGCTCAAGCTTCAACGCCGTTTGGCGGCTTCTGTCGCCAAGTGCGGTAAGAACCGCATCTGGATTGACCCCAATGAGACCATGGAGGTTGCTACTGCTAACTCCCGTAAGGGTGTTAGGAAGCTCCTCGACGATGGCATCATCATGAAAAAGCCCGTAAGTTTATTTGAATTGCCGAATTCTTTGTTATTTTTCCCTTTTGCAGGTCGCGATGCATTCTCGTTCTCGCGTTCGCAAGAACCTCCTCGCCAAGCGCAAGGGACGCCACACTGGCCCTGGCAAGCGTAAGGGTACCGCTGAGGCCCGCATGCCCACCAAGGTCTTGTGGATGAGGCGTCAGCGCGTCCTTCGTCGTCTCTTGAGGAAGTACCGTGAGGCCGGCAAGGTTGACAAGCACATCTACCACTTCTTCTACAT
The DNA here is from genome assembly GCF_000006405.1 of Perkinsus marinus ATCC 50983. NCBI lineage: Eukaryota > Perkinsozoa > Perkinsida > Perkinsidae > Perkinsus > Perkinsus marinus. The sequence continues at coordinate 101,745 of NW_003215631.1, forward strand.
GAAGTCTAAGGGTAGCATGTCCCCACTTTAATATCGCCCTTCCAATGCCACGTGATTAGGTAACACCTTCAAGAACAAGCGTGTGCTCATCGAAGCCATCCACAAGAGGAAGGCCGAGACCGAGCGCGCCAAGCTTCTCGAGGAGCAGACTGAGGCTCGTAAGGCCAAGGCCCGCGCCATGAAAGAGAAGCGCAGTGGCAAGGCTTCTGCTGTTGAGGCTGAGGAGGTCGCTGCCCCCGTCGCCAAAACCGTCGAGGTTGCCGCTGAGCCCGCCAAGGCTAGCAAGAAGAAGGCCAAGAAGTAAATGAGTTTGCTCCCGCGATGAGGTTGCTATGGACTTACGCCACTCGCTCTGTGTAACTCGTTTCCTTCGGGACTGGAACCATGGAGAGTAGTGTTAGTAATTAATGGGTGTGTTGATGCTCCAGCGGCTGTGGCAATCGTGAGCTACTATACGGACGACATTAGAAAGTGACTTCTCCTCGTCTTCTGCCGGGTTCGTGATGATCAACCATCAGTGGGGATCAAGAATGGAGCAATATGGTATCCGAGATGGATTCTTCAGGAAGCGCATACCAGAACATTATCAAAAAAAATAATATCCCCTATCATTCAGAGGAAATGTCGATAGCGATGTGAAGTGATTCGATCATGACTGGATCGTCGGCTCCCGAATGTCTTACAGTACAACGAAACATGGAAAATAGATGTTTCATGCAGTGAGGGTTTTGCAGGAAGCTGTTCAGTAACAACCTGGGAATGACATTTCCTTCAAAATCACGGGAAGATCTTCGTAATAGCGTTCGTAATAGGCGATCAGCGGCCTTGAAAATACTGGGAACTTTTTTGTGATAGCGTTCGCAATTCGGCGGTCCGTGATCCACAGTCAGGCAGTAATTCAAATAGAGCATCGTAATCGAATGAACGAAAATCTCGACAGTCACCATACAGGCCAATCCGCAGTGGTCAGTTAGATCAGAGTACTGAATTACATAGATCTGAGCTATACCGGATGAGTGGTATGTTTCAGTATTTAAAAGAACTTTACATCCTCAATCCGTGTGTAAATGAATCGAGTGACCACTCTGAGGAACTCAACCCCGGTGGAATGGACAATACAAGAATACCCAATAGAACGACAGAATCGTATCTAACGTTAATATATACTACTTGAAAAATGGTACACATCTCACCGGCCATTCGGATGACCATAAACACTTGCACTACACTAGTTGTCAGAATAATCAAGTCGCAAAAACTCATTCTCGTCCATGTCAAGGTCATCGTCATCAGCGATGGGAGCTTGGGGAGACGAAGGCGTGACATCCGGCGCTTCGAAAACGTCCTCCTTGTCGGAGTCTTCAGCATCACCGAAGATGTCCGAGTTGCCGCTTGACCCTTTGTAACGCTCCTGCAAGACAATCCCGATCAACTTTTTTTCTCTCTCCGCGGCCGAGACTTCATCCTCCACCGGGCTGCTAGGCGGCAATGACCGCACTTTCACAAACCACGGCTCTTCTTCTTTCTCCGAACTGCCAGCGGGCGATCCTCCATCCTCGAGTGTTTCTCCCAAGTTAATCGCCGGGGATTCCTCAGCTTTCGCTGCTGCTAATTTCTCTTCGCTTGCCTGCTTCTTCTTAGCCATCACCTCTGCTTTACATTTTTCAAACTTATCCAACTCTGACATCTCACTAGGAGCTTTCTCTTTGGGAGTACCCGAGGCGTTTTTCAACTCTCGAACTCGCCTCAAGGCCTCTTCCGGACTTACACCACCACTTTCCTTCGCTCCCTTTGTCCTTTGCTTTCTGATTCGGGGCGGTCCCCGTGGAGGTAGAGCAGGCTTGGGTCGTGGTTGAACAGCGTGAGCGAGCGGAGAACTCTCGCGCCTTCGTCGAAGTATCAGTTTCTGCAGATCTATTTGCTTCTGCAGGAGTTCTTGCCTGAAACAGAGACGATGGCATACGCAGTACAAACACGGGGAGAGAGAAAATGAAATGAATTCCTAGTGAAAGCATATGTATTCTAGACAAAAACCACCAGAAACTAGGCTGTGAAACATAGATCGACACCGCGATCATAGTGATGCTATCACGTCTCAGCTTCACCAAGCGATCGAATACTTCACCAAGCGGTAAAACGAGACGAGTCTCACTGTTGCGAGCATAAGGAATGACTGATTTCCAAGTTGTCGGACTTTCTTGAATTATTCGTCTATTCCATAATCTTGTTATTCTTTGAGATGAGACTCCGTCAAGATGAATGAATCAATAACGACGGTGCAGCAGTAACGAGTTGAATGGCTCGGCAACCCAATGGAATACGAAACGGTACTACTTCTTTGCGAGAACTGCTCGCTTTTTCTCCGAGATACCTTCTCTCGGATCCTCATCACCAGGAGGCGCATCTGCCATTTCTGTTGAGTTCCCACAGTCTTTTTCCTCCACCGATGGAGGGTCGACGGATCTCTCGTCACGTGGTAGCGTGGGACAAACCAGAACAGGGGAATCAACAGAATAGTCAACCTCAAGACTAGGACTGCCCACAGGTGACCTTACAACCGACTGTGCAGGCTCGTCATCATCCACGTTTACAGGCGTACTCATGCCCTCGGCCTCGACGCTTGACTTGACGGAGCCTTCGGTCGTCTTAGGCGCCTTCGATGCAGCTTCTTCCGCTTTCTTCTGTATCTGCTGTTCCCTCACTTTTCTTTTCAACGCCCTTCCTCGGGAACGCTCTTCTTTCGAGCCAGTATGAACCCTCCGACTTGATCCAACAGTGATGTACCCGCCAGAGCTGACAAGACTACCAATCCTGTGAACCTTCCGACGTCGAGTCTCCCGGCTCTTCTCAGAGCCTGTCACCGAGGGTGCTCTGCTATTACTACGAGCACCAGCAAGGAGCCGCATGGGATATCGAGACCGATCCTTCAGCAACTTCTGTTGCTCCTCCGAAAATGCTTCTATATGATTCAAAATAACGTTAACACCAAGCTGGGGCACCTGCATAGGCTCCCAGAACTCTGCCTCAGTAACCTTGGAGAATATAAAATCTCTTTGCGCTGGCGTACGCCAATTCCGCAAAGATTGCCGGAGCCAGTCGAGCCGCTCCGGGCTCGCCCTGGGAATGAACTCCGTCTCTTGCTGCGTCTCAGAGCCGCTCGTTGGAGGGGTCATCACGCAAGGGCGAAGTTTCATAGAAGTAGACAAACCCTGCTGAGAGAGACGTGTACAAATCCCGCTTTGCGAATTCCGGGCGGTGTGTATGCCCCCATCGAATTGCTACCATAATTCTTCAACGCCTTTAAGAACAACAGCCAATACTACATTACCAACAACATCTAATCGCTACGGCCTCGCTACGGAGGTCACGGGATGATGCTCAGTTTGGTCTTAAACCCAGAAAAGTGGTCCTTGAAGAAAGTGAGATGGTGCGAGCGACTCGTTAATTAGCAAAGCAGAGCCACTTTGATGGAGGAAACTCAGCAACCATGAAAAAAACCAGACCTCCGTGAAAACTGGTTATACCTTAACCGAACTAGGCGAAACCAAGGGACACTGACGACATGACGACGACTCGACGGTCGACGATAATATAGTCTAGTATAGTAGAGTGGAAAATGGGTTACCATTGAGCCATTAAGACTCCTTAACGAGTTTAGTCTCTCTGTAGCGGAACAGCGGCACACCTCTCTTGACTTCGACAATCTTGTAAGAGGGTCCGAGCTTACCTGCATCATTCATGGGATATCTCCAGCCGTGTCGGACAAAAACAACGTGGATCAAAGCATACACGTGAGCTCTATGCAATCCGACTTTCCACGAGGGATTCCATATACGACCCCTCCCCTATACGAGAGGACACAAGTAAGCGATGCAACCTTCCCAATTACGTGAAAGCCTCTCCTTCATATGGTCCCAGCCCTTCGGATTCGCTCTCCTCCTGCCCCAAGCCAAACCCAGCCAACACCTGAAAAGCATCAAAAAACCACTGAAAAGTGAACAGCAGAGTTGACGGACATGAAGTCGATAAACGCCTTGGTGGGATTGTACTGCTGCCAGACCCCCATCTCCGAAGTTGCATAGTCCCATTCAAAAGCATGATGCCAGTTGTGCCAGCCTTCACCCAACGCGAAGAACGCCACCTGCAGAAGCGCTCATATGGTAGCTGTATATCCCGCCATGTTTCCTCTCAGAAGAAAACTGTTAGTGTTAGACAATCACAAAAAATTCAAGTATTATTTATAGCAAATCATTCACCGAGAATAGCACATCAGGAATAACAGGCTCGCTCTTGCTACTTACGAAAGGGTTCTCTGTGGTGAAGGCAGACTGATCATATGGTCGAACGCCCCATCTATGCACTACGGAGTTCACCGCCCAAGTCGCGTGAAGAACCTTAGGACAGGATCAGGATCGCAAGCCTGAAAAGTCTTACGAAGCAGTAGCGGAAAGCTCCGGCCAGAAGGAAGGCGTTCATAAGAGTTTCTCCCCAAAAAATCGATGCAAAGACCGTAGGGAACTGAGAGTGAAAACTGTATCCACCCCACCATGAGAAATTCCGGATTACGATGAAGCACCAGGAAAGATTCCACCATGGATCCAGAGCTGAAATAAATGAGCAAATACCCCTATCTCGGCAATGTCAGAATTTTACCGCTCTGCAGCGCCAGGAAACCATCGTTCATCAAATCGTTCGTGGTGATCTTTTTGAGACACTCGGACACCCTTTCGGGCGTTTGAGTCTGAACAACTCTGCACTTCCATCACTCGTGCATTCTCACCAGGAGCCAGCCGACGTGTGAGAAGAAGAAGCCGCGTTGTGAGTTGTGAGGGTCTGCTGGAGTATCCGAGTACAAATGGTGAACCTGATGAAACCGTAAGATACTCCCCCCCGCGACGCGCCACAGCGCACCCTGTGATCTCTGACCCATTTCAGGACTGTGCCTTGATTGGCTATACTGGTAACTGAGCGAAGGAGACATCATCAACCAGATTGATGTAACTTATTACAGATCATCAAAATTCCTCGCATGACCATTCCGGCCTTGTAAGAACGATGGGACCACAGGCGATGAGCTCCTGCGGTGATGCCAAGGCCAGAGATGAACCAGAGAACGACCTGAAAACGCACAGAACTGGGGAACTACTCCGAGTACTCCATATACTTCCACATGGAAGATCATTCGACATTCAGGAGACCCTGCGTAGGAGCAACGAACACGAGCTTCTGTCGCATCCCACACGTTTGATGGATCCTCCGAGCACACGAAAGATATGCAAGTCGGCCATAGATTTTTGAACGAAGAATCAATATGGGAGCGCATACCCAGTTCCCTTACAGTCCAGAGATAGGTGATCACCATAGGTCTTTGTCCCACGAACATCTTCACTACACAGCAGACAGCTAGAAGATGACACTGACACCATCGCAAGTCCAACAAGAACCAATACGAGCGGTATTACCACCACCATGTAGATCAAGATAGGCCAGCAGATCTTCAATTTTTCCTCCGACTCAGCGGCCTTCGTCTTGGACAGCTCCGGAGAGAAAGGGGCTTCCATTGCTAGTCGCTCGAGAGAGACACAACAGAACTTGATACTGAGAGTTGTCATTTTCGAAGAAGAACACGACAGGATTCTTGTTGCTGGTGAATCTCTGTTCTCTTTCACGAGATACTGGTGAATTGAAAATTTTTCACTGCTGCACGTGGTAAGGGAAAGTGACGGTGGTAGTTTCCGGATCAACTTCATTTCTGCCAGTGCTCTCCCCATCGTCATCGTCATTATAGTAATAGGAATTCCAGTACTTCGCCGCGCGCCACGCCGCGTCAGCGAGTGCCGAGATACCACGTGTTGCATCGGCCGTCTTAGCTGCTCCGAAAACCCAGTCAGGTACGTCTTTGACGCCCAGTCGGCGACAAAGCGCTGAGGAGAAATGGACCTAAGAACTCCACCTTAGCGTGCCACACTGCAAGAAATCCTTACACAATTCCTTTTTGTGATGTGGTATGTGTTGTGAATCCACTGAGGCCGCATTTCCTCGTAAATTATCCTGTGAACTTCGTCGTTGCTGTAGTTCGTCCAGCCCATGTCGATCTGAGATACATGAATCTGTATCCTGTTCATGTGGGTCACAGACATGAAATACGACGGCTTCGCATAACGTTGGCCATATTAATACCAATGCTATATGTTGGTTGAACGATATTGGATCATAGGAGCGTCGTATTCCGCAAGTGACCTGGGCTGACCCCAATGTCCTACCGTGGTTCTATACACGTAAGCCGAATCAGTCCTCGGTATCTGCGCGCTAACACCAGAAAGCTCGTTGTTGTCCGGCTGACAAGCGATTATCTTTTCCGCCATCGATCGTAAGCGGCCCACCTCGTTTGCATAGTACTGGAACACGTATTCCATTCCGTAGACCTCGACGCCAGTGTGGAAAGCACCGCAGTTGTAGTCCCTGAGAAAGGGGTGAACCGGAGCATGTATGACAATGAATATCTGTACTTCAGGGAAAACTCATCGGCCAACCATTTTGTGTTTTCCGATAGATCGTACCTGAGTTGAAACTGTTCTGCACAAGTTAGACTGTTATAACTTGGGATGTGAGTCAATACGGCTCTGGGAAATTCTCACTGTCTCGTATGAAGCCGCGGCCATACCTCTCTGTGTACACTGAGGATGTTTGCAACGGAATGACCAGTAGTTGAAATCGTTGTACTGTCAGTTTTTGGAGATACATCAGCGATGATTGTACGTATAAGGATGGATGAAAACGACAGGAGACACATTTCACCGTCTTTCCACCAAGGATTTTCTCCATTTCTGGTGAATTTTCCCCTCCCAGAACTACACGTGAAGGTAAACTTCGCAGCCACTTTTATCGGAACTCTCAGAAGCGTCGCTGCTGGACTCTGTGGCTGATGCCATTAATAGGAACAAACACCTTGGAGGAGCGCGTGAATACAGGACGGCAAGATACGAGAAGGCCAGAGTATTCGCCCTGACAGTTGCGGCGTTGATTAGCGATGTCAGATGGCGTCATGACTGAATAAATGAATATTAGGCCTCAGTATTACTCTCTTGAGAAGAAGTGAAGACAAACGCGAGTGATGGTCAATTATCGCCGACCAGGATACGATGATACGATGATACGATGCGGTTCGCACTGTCGCGGAGCATTTCTCGCTACGCCCTGAAGTGATAACGCACACCCGTTGCGTCATGGTGGTGATTTTTCATCGTACAGTGGGAGTTTACTATGATCTACCACCACTAGGTTTTTCCGGTGTGGGGGTCGTGCATGACTTTGCCTAACAGCTATTGAGTGAGGAGGAACAGGTACAGCACTGTAGTTACTAGCGTTTCGGATATCTAACCATGCTTTGGACGAGGCCTCTGGTCCTTCATGTGAAAGAGCTCATTTATTGTAAGTAGACCTCGACCCTAGTCTGCAGGAAGGAGGATAGTTGTGGAAATTTTCCTTTTCCGGAAGAAAATTTTGAATTTTCTTCCTCTTCATTGTATGAAGAATTTTTTCGCCAAATCTTTCAAGTTTCCAGTATTTCCTAGTCACAGTATTCTCGACTTCGAACTGCGAACTTTGGAGGTGTCGAGGACCGTCCCTCGGGTATAGATTAGTTTCCTATCGCACACGTGCTACTCTTGCTATGAGGTTACTTTCAACTCCTTAAGCTGCAGCTTGCGTTTCGACGACGACAACCACGCGATGGTTGTGGCAAGCAATTTACTTCGGTCTATCTAAGGGATGATCTGGATGATCCCAAGAGGCAAATCCTGTTCTAATTAGGTCTTTTCGGCGAATTGTTCCTCACTGAGCTGAAAGTAGGTATCAGTTCCGGAATCGCACTACTGAACCGACCAAGCTGGGTTGTCCGGAGCCAGTCGATCCGAGTTTCTATTACATAATCCACCGATAGTGCTGTCTTTAGTAGCGGCAATGATTATCTGTTCCGCGCAGCTCATCGGTTGTCCGAGACTTCGGTGCTTGTATATGTGGTTTCCGACAAATCTTTCTCCGCAGTGTTCGTATTCTTGACTAGATTCACGAATCTTGGATATGTGGCCCCTTCATCACGGAGATGCAGATTTTTTCCTAGGCGACCGAATTGACATTGATCGTTGTTTCTGATACGAAGGCTCATCATCGTTCAGTTGATGAGGTTAGTGGTGTCACGGCACGTTTCTATTGTTTCTTCAGGTGCCGCCTAGATTTCATGTCGACGGTCTATTTTACTCGGATGTAGGAGCAACGTTTTTCAGCTTGTCCCCCAACATCGCCAGCAATAAGAGGGATGTGGAGTGATCGCTGGGTGAATAACTCCGGACGGGGCGATCCAGTAAATTCATTATAAAACTCCGTGAAGTTATGCACAACATCGGGAATTACCCGCTCCGGCTATTCCGGTGATACAGAATTATCTCCACAGTGTAATTCGCATAGACCGGGTTCGCACAGTGCCGAATTGCTCTGTTGGGATCGTTATTCAAATAACATCGACTCTGCCGCGATTTCCCCGACCGGCCTTCCATGTGCAAGTTCATTTCGTCAACTGTCACTGTTGTATTCCTGTTGAGTTTGTGAGGATCCAGTCCGCGTAGCGGCGCGTTTTTTCATTAGTTGGAAGCAGCTATGCGTGGCTCTTCGCAGTCCCCGTTGCCGGCTGAGACCCGCGTTGGAGGGTTGTATGCGTTGGGTAATCTCCATCACGAATTTCGTAGTCGTGCCAAGTTTCGCGTTTTCAGGTCGAAAACTTGGCAGTGGATCCTTTGGAGAGATCTTCCTCGCTGTTAATGTTCAGACAGGAGAAGAGGTATTCATAGTACTCGTGTAAGTCCTTGTCGTAAACACATCTTAGGTCGCTGCGAAACTGGAGAGTGCGAAGTCGAAACATCCTCAGCTTCTATATGAAGCCAAGCTCCTCAAGCATCTACAGGGCGGTCCGGGAATCGCCAATGTACCATGGGATGGAATTTATCACTGGCAATTTCCCGTTTCACAGGTACATTACTGTGATGTTGAAGGAGAATACAACGTGTTGATAATGGATGTGCTTGGGCCTAGCTTGGAGGATTTATTCAATACTTGTAACAGAAAGTTTAGTCTGAAAACTGTCCTCATGCTGGGCGATCAAATGTTGCACAGGATCGAGTAATAGTATAATTTAGCGCGCGTGATAAGGGAAAAATACTGCTACCAGATACCTCCATTCGAAGAACTTCATTCATCGTGATATTAAGCCGGATAACTTTTTGATAGGACGGGGCAAGAAAGCAGGGACCGTCTTCTTGATTGATTTTGGATTAGCGAAGAAGTAGGCGATCTCTATCGAACGGCTGTACTTCAGTTCCGATGGTCCATTAGTGGTGGATCTAGGATTCTGTTAGCACCTATGTGGACCTATTCGCCGTTGCCCAAATATTTTCAATCATTACGTAAATGGTTATTTACTGAGGTACCGTGATCCGAAAACCCATCAGCATATCCCGTACAAAGAGAACAAGAATCTCACGGGAACGGCGAGGTACGCCAGTATAAATGCTCATCTGGGTATCGAACAATCAAGGAGAGACGATTTGGAGGCAATAGGATATGTAATGACGTCTGGCGGGATCGAACTTGTGCGGGGTAGAGGCATGGGGGTTTTGTAGGTCCTCATGTACTTCAATCGTGGCTCACTGCCGTGGCAAGGTATAAAGGCAAATACTAAGCAAGAGAAATATCACAAGATCATGGAAAAGAAAATGTCTACTCCGGTTGAAGTAATGGGGAGCTTGCGGATTGGGGAAAAGGGTCTTCGAGATTCTTCCCTGATTACTGGGAATGTCTACGCCATAGTATAGGTCGCTGCCTGCTCGGTTGTGACATAACGCTAGTTGAGCGATTGAACAGGAAGAGTTGACGTTGCTCAGGTGTTGACGAGAGGTTACCCTGCAGAGTTCGCGACATATCTGAACTATTGCAGAGCATTACGGTTTGAGGATAGACCGGACTATGCATATCTTCGGAGGTTGTTCAAGGATTTGTTCATGCGTGAAGGTAGTATACTTAACAGCGCGAGATCAGTTTTGTTTCTACTACCCGGTCATTTCGCCTGGTTCGTCGACCTTAGTCGTGGTAGTTTCCCTGTCTTCTGATGTGTTCGAACTTGTGCTTGTTGATATTCTTACCTGTCAGGATTCCAAAATGATGGAATGTTCGACTGGGCACAGTTGATCTACTCTGGGAACTCTCGAGGGATGGCCCACGGGCAGAGGATAATTAACCAGGATACCATGGTAGTTTCACTCGACTTGAAATTTCACTTTGACGCAATTACGTTTCCAGTGAGCTCGTTCTTGACAAATTTTTCCCTCAACTTCTACTATGACTTTCACTCCTCAGGCTGATAAGCGTCGTTCGGATCATCGATTGGCACAACCGCGTACAAGGTGAGCTCTCGACTCGTTCATCTCGATGTCTAGCTTCTCCTCATTTCAGAGAAGACGGCACTGGTATGGCATCGGCGGGGGGTAATAACTGGGAGCTCCAGAGGCACGCGATCAAACTTCGTTTAATATACATCAAGTTGTATCAACGTCAAGATATTCGCTATACATTCCATTTCTTTTCTACATCACAAGCGAGTGAAACAAATCTGCAGTCAGCTCGCGGTTCTGCTGTTTCTCACATCGGGATCGCTACTGGGTGCGTAAGTATTCGGTTTATTGTTAGATACAGGGCATCTTAATACGGATGGACGGCAAGCTGATCGGTAGTAGTCAAAATAGATGCTGTTGGATTTAAATTCTGCTTTTTCAGAATCGCGTTGGACCGAACTACTGGCGGGAATGCTCACAGTGGAGGTAATTTCATAGAGAAACGCAATTTTCGAATGCTCCCCAGGTCGCCGGCATAAGTCAAACTTCTTCGAGAAGTTGTTTGGTCCACTATGTGGTCGAAAGAACCAGAGCGACTAGGTGCGGCTCAACACGCCGAGATGCGATATGGGATAGTTCTTGTTAGATACGGCGATTGGCCCCATACTATCATTATTTTCATTGCCATTCCACGAAAGCGGAAATAGTATATTTCCAGCCGTATCAAAGTTGCCGACGCCTCTGTCACCAATATGAGTGAATCGACTACGACAGTCGTTGACTCGTCGTGGGTTCACTATTCACTGTTTTCGTGCCACATTTACGTGCGGGCTAGGAGTAGTTGTAGGATATAACCCGCTCCTCATGAGTAATTCTAGTAGTAATCGTCTGCAAATGGTCTATATGGCGTTGATATCGCTATCGTGTGGACTCCTGCATGGTCTGCCGCCCATCGTCGGGTATCTCCCTCATCGTTACCATTGTGAAGCTGCTGCGTATCGTGCACTATTGGCTTTGAAGATATGCAGGCTTATAGTATAGTATGCCTAATACTACTGCTTTTACACTTGGGAAGTTATTGCGCTGTATCAATACAACAACTGAACTGATTGTGTTACAGTGCGAACGCTTGTGCAACGCTTGTTAGATTTTCTGCGATGCCACTATGACAATCATCGTGGCTCTGGTTTTTCTTATCTTATCATCAGTGGTAGCCGAGTCGGGAGCTCATGGGGAATTGCGGAGAATGACGGAGAGAGTAATAATGGTTTCACTTCGTTAGCCAAGGTTACTTGGTTTTGTCAGCTAAGCTCTCCAGACGGCCGGGGGTTCACATTTTTCAGCATTGGGGATTGGGGCGATCAGGATACTACTCATGCTTCAGCGAACGCTGAGCAGATGAACTCAATCGTCGGGAAAAAAGTTAAAGGTGAGAGTAAAACAGTGGATATCAAACTCACGGGATTCGCTGACTTTGTCAGATCATCCCGTGATGTTTGTCGCCTCTCTCGGTGACAATTTTTATGAGGATGGAGTCACGGATAGGCAAGACGATCGATTCCAGCGTATATTTGAAGAAGCAAGTTCTAGTTGGTTTCGAGGTTGGTTGATAGTTTCGTCCCGATTCAGGTCTTCCAGCAGAGAACTCCTCTCAATTCGGTACCGTGGTACGTAACGTTGGGGAATCACGACTATCGAAAGAATCCTGATGCCCAGCTTTTACGGTATGGTTATAATTCTGGAGGTAATATTGAGTCGAGAAACACTCCGAAGATGTCGAAATTGGACGAACATGGTAGCGGTCGCTACTTGTACGACGATTTTGTTCGGGAAAAGAAACGAATATCAGCGTGCGCCCTTTCAAAAAATCTGTGCGTAACAGAAATCCTCCAACGATCGCTTCACATCAACGCTCATTGTTGAATCGGGTTATCGTGAACATACAGGTGCATGGAAAATGCCAGCATATTGGTATAGCGTTCGAGTGGACTTTGGTGAAGGAGAAGATACGGATAATTATGCGTTTTTTGTGTTCTTTGACTCTTGGCGATTCACCACGGATGAGAAACAACTCAGCTGGTTGCGAGGGTGAGTTCCATCTTCGTTATGCATTTTTGGAACGACCACTTTGAGATCTACCATAACCGAGACTCTCTGCCTCAGAACGCTGCTGTCGAGTGAAGCTCAGAACGCTACCTGGCTAGTTGCCGTGTCGCACGTTCCTGCTTATAGCATTGGTAATCATGGAAAAAATCAAACTGTTATTGGTAATACGAAATGCTGGCGCGAATGTGGCGGGACAATCGTGTTAGATAATATACTCCCGCTATTGGAAAAGGCGAAAGTCGACGCGTACCTATCCGGTCATGATCATGATATGCAAGTGAGAATGCGCTCGGTCGGTCCCCGTTTTGCTGATGTACACATGGTTGCTAGTCTGTTGTTGAACAATGATCTTCCAGTGAATCGTGAATCTAGCGCAGTGATTCCAGTCGTCAGGTTCTCACCAGTAACGGAGGGGCTCCGGAGAGCGGCAACTCGGTCGTTCAGATCATTAGTGGTGCGGGGAGTCGACAGGAACCAGTCGGCAAGAGTACGTATGGGTCGTAACTCTGAGGAGTTTCGCATCATCTCTATAGTCGAAATTCGACGTGATCGTTCAACATACAAGCTAATTCTTCCCGTATGTATCAGATCCGGACGCTAAACGTTCTAAATGGTCGAGGGGTATGGTGAATGGTTTCACTGAGCATACCATGGACAACAGCACTTTCGTCACACGATTCGTCAATGGCGAGGACGGAACGACCCTTCACACTGTGGTAGGTTTCTTTGGTGGTCGATCCCGGCTGATTTCTACGTCACTTAGGTTTTAACTCCTCGCCAGGATCGAAGAGCCGTCGGAGTGAAAGAACAGTCGTTGGGTTTCGTGGCGCTTGGTGACTGGGGAGACGTCACTGGAGGACTTCCTGCTACTGCTAAAGCGGTAAATAGAAGCTTTTTGGTGAGGCATTAGAACGAACTTCGTCGCAGGTCAAATCAACTTTGCTTACTCGACCATGGTTAGGAGCAACGCAGTTCATAGCATTAATAGGGGATAACTTTTACGAGAACGGTGTATCGAATTGGGACGATCCACAATTCGAGAATACGTAAGTTTCCTGATGATGACGAAGTAACGTTCAACGTTCGTCGATCTCCCGAACCGCTACTGGAGCTGTCATAAGTACGATGCAATGATAAAATGGCGTCTCTATTGGCGTCTCTATTGGCGTCTCTATCACTCCTAGTAATCTCATTGCTTTGCTCTTGGAATAACGCCCTAACTCGAAGTTATCAGTGCTAGTAACTTTTTCGCCTCAGTGTGAAATAATCGGCCTTGAAGATCCGGCTTGTGCATATACATGTGCGATTTTTTGTACGTATTTTGCAGGTTAGAGTCTCAAATGAATTTCGGTTATGACCTTCCGTGGTACGCCGTCCTTGGTAATCATGATTATCGACAAGACGCTCTAGCGCAAGTTGTAGGAGCCTCACTGCTGGCGTGACCATCAGGGCCAGGCTTCAGATTCGCACTCGAATCAATCCGAGTGCCCGATGGCAGATGCCAGCACGCTACTTCAGTCCCCCCGTTTTCCACCGTGGCCTTCTCGTCTCGGTATGCGCGGTGTTCATCGACACGCAGGATCTCTACCAGGACGGGCAGCTAAGATTCTTACGTGGCCGTCTCGCTTCACAAGAGTGTCAGGAGGCAACGTAAGATGCCACTTCGATGTGGATCACTGTATTTACTGTGTAGGTATATCGTGGTCTTCGGTCATCACCCAGTTTATAGCGTTGGCTGGCATGGTGATAACGACAATATGATTCGAGATGTTCTACCTCTGCTCAAACGGTAAAGTTGGTCCAGGTCTTTTTTCGACCGGCAACAAGCCGTGGTTTAGGTATTCAGTTGATATGTACGTCGCGGGGCATGATCACGATTTGCAGTGGCTGCAGGAAGAATCGCTTTCGTTCGTGGTATCGGGAGCTTCGTCGAAGAAACGCCAGACGAACTACAAACCTGATGAGAAGCAACTCGTTTGGTCTCAAGGAAACGTTCATGGCTTCACGCGTCATCTTGCGACGAGTAATTCCGCGAATTATGGAGTCCCTGGGAGCTGTGCATGCAGGTTCAAACCTTGTCACGGAGTTCATCGATTCTGATAGCGGTGCTGTTCTCAAGTCGTTTTCCATACCGGCACGAAGTCAACCTCGCTCCTCGAGCTGTCTACACTGCGAAAGCCCCTTCCTGAAACAGGAGGACTTGGCTGGCGTCATCAAAGCTTCTCTCAGTCCGAGAATGCCCAACATGAACGTCAGTATTTACATTGTCATTGCTATTGTGGTAAGCTACCCTAGTGGGGAGAGGAAGCAATAGATTACCCGATAGTATTTGAAATAATCTTTGTCGTTATATTATCAGGCAAGGTGCCTCTTCTTTCGTGGAGGCTTCTATTATAGTAGTTCTATGATAAAAGTGTCTGCATGACGTTCTCTGATCCTCTATTCTCCTGATCGTGGTTTGGGATGAATTATCTGTTCACGTGGAATTGATTCACTCGAGTTTAAAAATTACTCTATCGATTTCACTACTAAACGAGCGGAGTTTTCATAGTACTCATGGTGTGGTATGGTTTCTAAATTTTTCTCTTGTAGTTACTCAGCTGTGGTTGTGGCGCGCTCCTCGCTAAACGTTGTTGCTCGAGCGAACCTGTCCGTGATGCGTCGCCGGTCGCGGTAGTCGATCACGGTCCTTCTCGTGGCACAGCCTCCAGCACAGCTTCCTCGGGATGGAGGATATTCCCTAGCAGGCGTGTGAAACGGAGCAAATCTGAAATGCCAGATGAACGTGAGCGGAATGCCTATCAAAAAGTCAACTTTACATTGAGTTCTGTGTTTTACATGACTACATGTCAAATTGGGCGTGATCCCCTGTGTGGCTCGTTCGTAGTTTGAATTCGTATTTCGTCTTATGGATTCTGTTGTTATACGTGTACGATGTACATGCTAGCTCTTATTATTAGTTTCGATAATATCGCTACTCGTATTTGCAATATTGTAATACCAATCAAGTCTTTGGTGGCGTCGAAAAACAATCTCGCCACCGATGAGATTCAACTCGATATATCTTTGCAAGGTACTCCCTCGAGCGATATTGGTCGAGCTATGTATCCCACCTCCGGAGCGAGAGATATTGAGATGGGCGGGGCCAACGTGGGTCCGGCGGAGTGAGAGTTCAACCACTTCCTTATACTGTATAATCTGCAACAGCCGTAGAATTTCATAAACATCACTATCACGTATGTTGCTCATATTGTGTTAAGTCTGTGCCAACTGGTAGTGCTGACGGTGTCAGCGGTGATGCTCTGTTAATTGAAATTGTCAGGGTGTATACGCATGTGCCCATGGACATATTAGGGAGAATCGTATTCTACCGGCATTTTGGTGACAGTGTGGATGCGAGGAGTGGAGACATACTTCTGATAACAGGAGAGCCGTGTTTCAACACGATGAGTTCCAAGCTGACACACAATCTCTGAATGTATTACGCAATCAATAATGGTGGAGCCGAAACCCAGAATGTGGTTTATTACAACAGCGCTCATTGAGCCTTCGGGGAAAGAAGGTTGAAGTTCCCTCCTTGGAATGTAGTGCATTTAGAAATGCTTCTCCGAACGAAGCACTGGGGACAAGTACCGTCACGTAGCATCCTACCCACGTTCGGCGAGATGAGAGGGTTCTCCAATCTCACTCGAAAGCAGCTGCGGAAACAGCAGAAGCTCGGACTAGATAAACCTATTGGGCGTAAGTGAGTGTGGGTGGCGTAAAAAAAGAAATTTGATCGCAGAGGAGACGAAATTGGTGGAGTCCGATTGGAAAGATGCATGGACTGAGAACTTGCCGAAGTGGGCACAGAAAAGGAAGGATTATGTTGATAGGATCCGGGTAGGCTGTCTCTGCTGGTAGTCGCCTTATGCGACCCTGGAGTAGATACCGACGTCGTGGAAGTGGTGGGGCGTACTGAGTCTAACTCCGTTACTTTGCGCGGTAAGTGTCGGAAAATGCATAGTTAAAAATGCCGTGGTTCGTTTGTTTCCGACGACGAGTCTACGACGTCTCAACTGTGGAGAGGGTAGAAGTTTCATCTCATCTTTTCAGGCCTTTGCGGTACACATGATACCTGTTTTGACAGAGGATTCGAGCAAGACTCGAACGAAGACTGGACGATATTGGATGCAAGACAAAAGCGACGACGAAAGCAAGCGGGGTAGATTCCATTTGGTGGATTAATCGTTTCCTGGCAGTTGCTCGGCACGTCTTATCTTCCTGTGTTCACTACACCTCGTGTCTACTAGTTGCAGCTGGAGCTCCTCACTGGGGCCTCGAGGCGGCTCGATATGCGATTCCATTGCGGAATACAGAGTGGGGCCAGCATACGACTCCTGGCCAAGTATCCAATCAGATACAATATGCTTTACGGCGTGTTTCGCTTCGGGCTCCCCGCCGTCCCGATGGCTTTAGCGGTAGTGACCAGCCGAATGGCCACTGGTAGGATTACCACGTGTTTCGTGGAGTAACTCTATATAGTTCGGCGTAGGAATGTCAGGGATGAGCTTGAATTGTATCTGCCCAACGTTTGGTCCCTAAACTCTTCAGCTCCAATACTAATTTCGTACTGATAATTTTTCACTCTTACGCAACTGTCCTGCCCTATGTCGTGTTCGAATCTGATGTGTGCAATGTTCAGATCTTCCTCGAGAGGCACTGACACATCTCATGCTTGGATTCCTCGGAGTGGGAATTTTCGACTGTTGCGCGCGAGTGTTCAGTATAGTTCCGCGGTGAGATTATTCTCTTCGTGAATGATGTCACTTGGCTCGTCTCAGGTGGTGGTTGTGGTTTCGGTTGCCTTACACAGCGGCAGTCATGTCTGGAATAGGGATCTTATTATTGTCGGAGCGTAACTTGCTCGTAGGCAAAGATTCCCAACTTGAGTTTTGAGCTGGATCGCATGTTTCTGTATAACGGGCGCTTTCGTTCCATCGAGTATAGACTGTATCGATACCAGACGGACAAATATTGAATCCCGGGTCTATGTGAAAAACCGTCGACATCAGCACCCGGGTTGAGCATCGAGTCATCAATGAGACAAGAACATCCGATGCTCTATCGATGTTTACGAAAATCAAAGCCACGACTGTGAAAAAATATTTTGTTATACTACAAGGTAGATGATTGAATGATTGAATTTTGGTTAACGGTTCCAAACCCGTATCTCGCATTGAGTTGTACGACGAGGCGACGGCTCGACCCGAGGCACTTCAGATAGTTCGTCTAAAGCAAAGACTCAACTTCAACGGACTTCATGCACTGCGACCGAAGAACATATTCTCCATGTCCATGAGAATTTCCAAACTTAGAACACAATCATGTTTAAAGCAGAGAGAAACCCACACAACACCCCTAAAATAGACTCTGACAGAGCGGACAGGTCGTCTTCTGACTTGTTCTGAACCACCGGTAGATACAATCACTATGGAACTTATTCTTGCATGTTCTGCACTGCTTGTTCGGTAGACTATTGCTGTCGATACTCACAATACTATAACAGATTACGCAGGGTTCAACACCATCGAATATTCTCTCGACATTGGCCGACCAGATCCTCAAAGCCGGCGCCATGCCTGCTCTGGTCATCTCACGGAGCACTGCTAATGCTAGCTTTTGGTTGCGCGAGGATGGTACTCCTGGTATCGGGGATACCTAATCAAAACTGGATTTACAAACATCACCACTTTATTGGATTCCTCCCCCCCCCGCTTGATCAAATACTCACACAGTATTCCATAAAATAGGGCAGAACAGTTCTAGAATTGGGGGAATACATTTAAGAGGCCGACATAAGATAGCCATCGCCCAACATAACAATAGCACTCATGGCACAGTTACGAGAGGCCTCATTACCAACAAGTTAGTTCGAGAGCTCTCACCTGAACTTTTGCCTTAGCCATCGGCCAATCCGAAGGTAAGGTGATCCTCACTTCAGTCTTCAAACCATCAGCAGCTTCTCTCCGGGCCAGAAGCTCTCTTGTCGATGCCGTGTATTGCGCCATTACACCATCCACATTCCGACTCTCCTCGGTCTCAACCTCAATCAACACTGGTGAAATCACTCGTCCAACTTGCGGTAGCAACCATCTACCCGCCGCTTCATCCAGAGGCTCGAAACCTCTCATGCAGAGCATCGTGAGCACTCGCCAACCCAGTAACTCGGAGTTTATCAAGTCCAGTTGAAGGAGCGCTCGCCCGACAATAGTAGAATCGTCAATTGGATGCTCCCTAATCATCGAAATTACTTCAGCGTAGACACTCCTCGTGTCCACTTCCTCGAGGACTGCAGGATCGACATGCAGCGCCCATAGCCATAACTCGAGGCTTCCGCGCTGCAAGAGCTCGCGAGTTTGACGATTCACATCTATCTCGCCTGACTTCATGCACATAAACGCGTACAGCCACAATCGACCAACGGTCTAGGGTGATCAATCGGTGAATCTAAAATCGTCAGGATCCACTCGGGTGTGGCTCTGGTCGCTAGTTGAGACAGTACGCGTTCTGGCACTCTAGAGACCGCTGATAGCCTGAGTGTCGCTTTCTCCAATAGATCCTCATAGCTGACGAACAAGTCTGCTGTATCATCATTCACCACTGTAATCTGTGCAACTTTTTCTCGGCCAATTGCTTCACCGTTTGCCTCTATTTTCCACAAGCACGCAACCCCTGCTTCATCATCGCCTTCTCGGATACTCGAAAACCTCTCAACAACACTGGGATCAATCTTGCCTCCTCCCAACGCTTCAATGACCTTCGCCGCATTGGTCACCTCTTGACGAGAATCCGAAGACAATTTGGGTTGCCAGTATTTCCGTATCAACTCTTGAGTCTCGGAAGTCACTTCACCCTTTCTCATCCTCAAAACTAATCTCAACAAGCTAGCTTCACTGAGGAGGTCCTCTGCTAGGCGATCAACGCTAATATTTTTGAGTCGTGTCAACAACAGCGACACCAAAGTACTATAATCAGCAGAAGCATCTTCTCGCACCAAGTCGACCAGATCAGAGAATATCATATCTTGATCTTCATACGATACCGCACTGCTGATAAACTTCTCAACCTCGCCACTAAGTTTACCGCCCCGAGCTTGTGATAGCTCCAGTGCCACTCGTGTAATTTCTGGGCGCGCGACACCGTCTAGCGGACCCAACTGTTCGAGCACTAGGGATGCTCTAACATCGGATATAGTATGCAGTTTCGGCAGCTCCGGCGATTCTGCAAGGTCTTGCCATCCCAAAGCGAAAAGAACTGCTAAAGGAGGCCAGCAGTCTGAGACCTTTTCTCGCGTGAACAATCCTTCCACCAGAATTTTGACGCAATCTGGCCGAGCCAGGCGACAAGCCTCTGCGTCACAAGTAGCGATTCGATCAATAACATCTAGCCAGAAGGAATGTTCGTCATCTTTGTGAGAGAGACAGATCGACACCGCCCGATGTACGACTTGCACCCGGACACTCCGAGCTACCGCGACATCTCCACCACCCCAGTTCGCGCAAAACTCCTCCGTTGTGAATAGGTCCTCGGCATACCCTGCAGGAGCAATCTTCTCGCACCATAGATCAAACGAAACCAAGCCATTGCTATTCGCGGTTCTACACGGAGCTTCTACCTCAACAGCGTCGACTAGTACGTCTATTGGTGCGTCTCTGATACAAGCCGATTGAACTTCAGGCCACTTCGTTTTCTCGCGTACATCGATTAATCGATCGATTTCGTTTCTTCCAAGCAACTTATCCGAAATGCATTCATAAATCGCCGCGCGATCTTCAACAGCAATTTCGATCAACTTTTCGTAAACTATTTCCCATACACTGTCAGGCAATTCCGCAATTGCCACCAAATCCTCCACCAGTCTTCTCGAATCGATCATCTGGGCGAGCGCTTTCAGCTGTTCCCAATTCCGAATCTTCAAGTTCTCTCTATAGAGAGTGTCGACAACGACATCAGAGCGAGGCCAGTATGCGAGCAAAGAAGCGAATTTCGGGGAGTTGTGAAACTCTTCATCCGCAACCAACAAGGTTCCATCCGCGATCTCTTCAGTAGCTGTGGAGACCGCCAAGCCGAATCCCTCGGGAATCTTAGCAGTAGCACTTGGTGGTGGGACAGAGTCGTCAATACCTGAAAATGAGAGGGCATGTCCCGAGTGGAACAATACTCTTCAAGTGATACTATCTTTATCGATTTACAACCACTGATGCACAGTCTATCACGAGGCGAAAGCAACGCATCATCACTAGAGAGTCAAGTCAAACGAAAGTACCATATTCGGGTACCACCCAATCCTCCGGGTTCAGATTACCATCAGCACTGTGAGAAAATATGCACTGTGAGAGAATGCGTCGGTGACAATATGAGAATTCTGAGGAAAACTTGATATTTTTCTTGGCTTCTGTACACTTATGCTCTAATTCGTATATGATCTTCTATAATCAGTGAGAAATCCATTGAGGTCAGCTGAGGAAAGTGAACATAGATTCCAACACTGACTAAGAGACTAACACCCGCTACGGTTCGCCATAAGCGTATATTGTATCAGCGAACGCTACCATTCTTGCTGATCGTCAATATAAGCAAGATCCTGGTTGGCACCAACCGGAAGTCGATTCTCACCCGAATTGATGAAGTGCCGAGCAAGCTCTATAAATAAGTCGGTGATCTCGTCCTTGTATTCCAAGAACTTGCTATTCGCAGCGGCAATTCCGAGACATTCGGAAAAAACCTGGCAAGAAGTGGGCTACCTCGTCAATCGCGCAGGCCCTTCCATTATTACCTGATACACGACCCTCGGCGGAGGGGCAGGTTGCGGTGCGCCCAGAGCTCGCAGAATACTCGGCGTCAGCTCCTCAATGGACCACTTCAGTGCAACCTGTCACAATAGGAGGATATATGACGGCAACGCACGGCAAACATAATTCATCCACAAGTACACTACGATGAAACTTACGTCATGAACCTCTTCGTGACTGGAAAAGTCAACGGAACCAATCATAATCAAGTTGGCACGATTCATGTATAGGTCACAACGTTTATCTCAGTGAATTTTTATCATGAGGTTTTATTGTAAATTCAAAGGAAACAACAGTGTTTTCTCACCTTGTCATCGCTGCTAGCTATTCCTCGCATAATCGCTGGTATCGACTTGATGATCTTGCTACCACTCGCGACTGTCGTACATATCCTTTGTCGGAGCTTGCGACTCGATTCTAGTTTTCCGCATAAATCACTGAAATTCAAAACTGTCCTCGAAATGACGTCCTATATCTATTACCTCTCCTCAGCCAACACCTGTACGAACTGTGCTGTCGCAGCGCCAACTGTGAGGTCACCTTGAGTGGCCGACAGCAACAGGAGTATCTTCTCAACATCCACCTCTTGCTCAATCTTTGACCTCAAAATATCCTCCGAAAACAACGGCAAGAGGCAGCGTGACAAAGCAGCAGTACGTACCTAGCAGAACCATGCATTAGATTTCCGTCGAGTATCTCTCAGTGAGGGAGAATATGCACATTGCACACGGTTGGCGACAATATGGAAATTCTAAAGAAATTAAGGGAAATTCTTGTTGGTTTCTGTATACTCTAACCCGAATTCGTAGGTAAACACCTATGATTAGTGAGGAAACTCCTAACCTCAGCTGAGGGAAGCGAATATATTTTCCAACAGTGATATTACAGATGATCGGTATGGAGGTAGTGCGAACTTCATGAAATCCATAGTAGCAATAGCGGGATCAACAGAACTGCCGTCCGAATTCCACACCTTGGCGAATCTGAACGCAAGAAACTAAACATCCGGCGCAGTTAGTCTATTCTTGAGAAAACACAAATCTTCGCCGAGATGGAATCAGTCTGTGAGTTGATCCGCTAATGTGGAATTCGGAGAGTATATGTGCATCCATGAAGAATTTAAGAATTCCGAAAAACGAGCGGTGCGGAAATATTCAATTTATCGGCAGAGACACTCAACACCGTATTACTTTGGCACTGCAGCAAGAGCAGCACAGACGGCTCGATCGTATCTTTCCTCACTTTCGTCACTAGCATCAACCTTAGAGCCGCCACCACTGCAACCGAATCTCTCGTCTAACTCCTGCATCGTACACTCGGATGATAGCAACCACCAAATCTGAGGATGATGAACGTCACTCGCCACGAAATTCATCCACTATTAAGTACCTCCTCCCGAACAGAATCTCTGAATTTATCGTAAATTGCCATTTCCCGTTTATTCTGATGTGGGAAAATCACAGCCAATGCTGCAGATGCTGAGCGACAAACTTCAATGTGCGTATCGTATCTGCAAGATGACAATAAATCGCAAACCTGCATGCCAACGAAATTCTCTATAGAGTTCTAGTTCGTAACCACGACGATCAACCGGGTGGAAATCAAACCGGGAGATCAACGCCAAGAAAGAACTTCGTCTCTTGACCGGTGATATTACAGTCCGGCTAGATACAGTGAAGGCAGAATGTCCGGTAGATATCGCACAGCATGTCGCTTCAACTTGGATACCAACAGACCGACTATGTTGTGCAAAGCGGCTCGACAACGCCAGTCTGAGAATAAGCATATGTTGGCAAACCTGCAGACTCCAGATGGAACTTGCGCCTATGCATATAGATTATTCTCAAAATGTATGACTGGAAAATTTCCTCATTTCTAGTCAAACTTATACGGGAAACTCTCGATTAATTCCTATCGGAAATTAAATGCCGTCGCTACGCTTGCTACTCTCTACGGGAGCTCCCTATATACTAAATAATATGTAGTCGTCCTCGATTCCTCATTTCGGGCGAAGATAAAACGATATATTTGAATCATACGCTGCTCATATGGCGAAGAACTTCTACGCATGTATCATATCAGATCCATTACTTATAAATCTGTTAGATTGACGAGCTTCTCATTAAACTATCAAACGGCTCATCGGCTACGACTGTCACGAAATGAACGCGAAATGACATGACGAAGTATCACGACCACCATAGGTACTACCTGGATCCAGCAAAGCCGATCGCATATAATGCGCTGCAAATGGCTCCAAGATACTCACCAGTGCGCTGGAGTTGGCATCTGATGACTCAATGAGCAATACTTCAATCGTGGAAGTCTACCATCGCTATCTTCAACTCTGCCTCGCAACTCCTCATATGCCTTCATTCTCGTCAACGAATCTTTCTTTCCAAATTTCCGAAACAACAGCCCTATGCTAGGATCTGGTCCACAGTAGACAACGGCCACTGTTGCTGCAGCGTTTCGACCAGAAGGCTGGGCATATCTGATTCGATAACGCATAACAAACATTTCTTCGTTCCATGTGAAAGGGTTTTCACATGAACTGCGCTTCAAAAAAGTTCAAATAAATAGAAGTTTGCTCGTAGAAAGCATCGTGAATACTCATCCAATTCGTTGAGAACTATTACTAACCTAATTTCTCATCGCTACCACCGAAAACCATATCAACGAGTCTTCTAAGAAAGTAAATCCCGACCAATTTGCAAATTTTCCATTACCAAAATACAGCATTAAATCCTTTCTGAGTTCGGATGGCAAAGCCTCTCATGATGAAAGTTTCATTCGGGGAAGTATACTAGTTTGATTCATATGCTGACTGAATTAGAACACGAGTGTGTAGTGAAAGTCGACACTTTCCTTCCGATTCGCGTAACATATCTATCCACAAGAACTTTAACATCGTCATACTCCAAACACAGAATATACTCCACGTTTCAGCGTCACAATAGTACCCATCAGATCCTCCAGCGAACTGTGAAAAGATATCTCCAATGTCAACACCCGAAGATACTCCTAACTGAGTTACAGCTGTTGTGGCATTCGCTACTGAGCGCTTCAGTGATCGGCGAGACGGCATGAATTGGTGAAGAACTCCTAAACTGGGAACAGCGGTATTGTCTTTTCCATGGTACTACGCTCGCTCGTTGTTTAGCTACACTGCAGTCAATATTGCAGAAAGAGCGTTTGCCTTACCTTCCCAGGCGACTAGTGACTAGCAGGAAGTCATCGTTTCAGCCGACCAACAGCAATTAATGTAGTTGTCAAAGACAGTGCTTTTCCGAGGTTGATCGATGTACACTATTAATGAGGACTGAATTCCCTGCGTTTTCTGTTGGATAACTGTACAGTACATCAGATGAGGTCGTGATTAGTGATCATTCTGTCGACCCGAGTATGTCGTCTGTATGATAGTGGTGAACGGTTCGACGGAGAATATAATCGTCTTTTTCTCCGACTATTCTTAAACAGAATTATTGATCATGCTTCTTAGCTCACTACCGTGAGCAATTGTCAGACGACCACTGTCTTATCAACCTAAGATCAGCCAGGTCGAAGCCCTGGCGAAGTTGGGTAAATTACACTGATGTTTTGTATTGATGTTGCGCAGGTGGTAAGCCGTTCTTGACATGTTATTGATTCGCTGTCGTAACCCGCGAATTTACATATACGCCATGAAAATAAGCGCGTGCCATTCCAATCGATATAGGGATTTATAGTCAAAATACGCGTCCCCGAGGGTATTGTGTGATCGCTACCTTGGCTAGTATAACGCTGACAAGCATTGTTGCGCACTCTGTTCGAGCTGAGCTAGAGCTATCGAACTGTTCGTCTCGACCAGTCACCGGTGGTGATCAACAACGCAAGATTTGGACTGGTGGCTTTACGTAACGACAGTGCGGTTGTCTAAGTTTGTCATTCTGTTTCATGGCTGCTCGTGTTCTCTCTCTTCGATCTAAGGACGATGAAGTCGTTCAGATCTCAGCTCAGGCTGCGAAGCAGTGTGACATGCTCTCTAACTACTTGGATGGTTCTAGTGGGGAGAGCAACGAGGTGGATCCGGTTAGTTCTAATTACTCGCCAGTTTCGTCTTAGGAATTCCCGGTCCCTGGTGTCAACGGCCGGGAGCTCAAGCGTATTGTTGAATATCTTGAATACCACAACACTAACGGCATCGCTGGTGAGCCGTTCCATCTTAGTAGTGACACGAGACTGCTTTTAATAGGTCAAATTACTAAGCCTCTTCGTCGAGGGGCGGTCCTAACTGATAATGGTGTCAGCAAATGGGATGCAGAGTTCGTGAACAAAGACGTTGAAGTAGAATTTGCCGTTCCCAGGGTTCTTTCTTGAGCGTATGTTGTCAGACGGAAGTGTTCGATTTGATGCTGGCCGCTAACTACATGTTGGTCCGTCCACTGGTGTTGCTTTGCTGTGCTAAAGTAGGTGTATGCAGCGTCTCTTTGTTGTTATCACGCTCGTGGTAGATTGCTTCCTGGGTGAGCAAGAAGACTCCGGACGACATTATTAAGTATTTGGGCTTACCCGAGGGAGGCCTGACGACTGAGCAGCAGATAGAACAACTACAGAAGGCTAGTTCGTGGTAATTCGATTGGTCGATCGGCGATATTCATCACAGTGAAGTGATAGGTGTTCCGACGCGAAGCAGCTTCTGGAAGAGCTCCAGAACGGAGAGGATAAGGAGGATTCGTAGTTAATTAGTATCATAGACGTATCAGCCCAGTGAGGGGCGTTTTTATTCATAGTCATACTTTCTGGTATTTGCGCATCTCCAGAGTAAGTCGCCTGCCAGAAGTCGATTTTTAAGGGAGTCCTGTTGTGTTAAACCATACATCCATGGAGAAAAGTGATGGATGTCGGCACCGTTCCACTGTGAAATTTCCACAGCAGTACGCTGATCGTATCGTTTTTGTGTGGAAATAAGAATTCTAGGTGTTTGCTCAGTACTAGAGGATTTCTATAGGCGGATCGAGTTTTTTGATATTTTGAAGATAGAATGACAGAGCTTCACCGATATCAGTGGTTCTTCAGCGCCTTACAACAGAGGTCGATTCGACCACGAACAAGCCGTTCCATGTTCTGGAGTTGCATGATATAAGCTCTGATAAAGGTCGATTGATCTTTCGCATCTCCGTGAAGAACGCTCGGTTCATCTCGGATGATATGGGAGTTTCCCCACCGAGTATGGCCACCCCGGCAGAGGGGTGGCAAGCTGGCGTATGTAACAAGGAGATGAGTGACAAGGTTCTCCTTCTGCCCTTTATATATTATTCGTGCATGAGTCACCTCTGATGGAATATTATTGAGGTTATTGGTATCAGGTAGTAAGCAGATCGAGGGTTGATCTCTCCCGGACAAGGTTTGCCTGATGTGCAAATGATGACGAGCAAGAAGATGAAAATTAAATTCATAAACTCCTGCAACTCGAGAGTGTTAGGTTGAAGAACGACAGACGGGATTTCGTGCCCTGCGCGGTGAGTTCCCGACTCGCCCACTTCCGTTACAGAGGTGATCTCTCTCGCGCAACGCTCCGCTAATATCCCAAGAGATAACCCATTTTCTACATTCCGTCAAATTTTCTCGGTGTGTACCACAATTACGTGAACATTTTGCTTTTCGCAGAAAGGGGATTGTTATTCTGGTGACACATTGAGGGAGCTTCTTTGGCTCAGGCAGCCACGTACGTTGCGCACTTAGTAGTAAGACACGCGCTTCTGCAGAATTTGCGTACTGGTGTGTAAGTTTGGCCTTGGCCCTTGAACCAATGGGTAGACCTCGAGCAGTCGTTGTGGATCTAGTCGTGGAGTTAAAGAGCTTATCAGAATATCATTGATTTATTGAGTTGAAAATTAGCTTCTGTGTTGCCAGCCAGAGAAAATTCCCCCCGACTTGAGATGTGGCAGGGTTTTTAATATTTGTCACCATCGATGGGGTCGTCCGAACCATACGAGCCATTGTTGTTGCCGACCGCAACTGCTAGTACTGCATCTTCGGGAGATGACGAAGATATTGCTCGAGGAAGAGTAGTGGTATGCCCAGTGGACTCCCTACCGGATGACCTCTCTGAGAAGCGGCGGACAAAGTTCAGCATGCGTAATACTAGTGGGCGTGAGGCGTGCGGAGCTAACTGGGGCTGGGAAGTCGAATGAGTTCCGCTGTGGTTGGATTGTCTCAATGCTATCTAATACGTGAGAGGTCGACTGCAGTGAAACTCCGGGGATCATAATGAGCATTTTGCGCTTATTGAGACAGAGAACTAGAGGGAAATCTCTCCATAAAGTGTCCTGCTAGTTGGGCATGAGTCGCTCGCTAGCTCATCCTTACTATCCATCATTAATGGGTTCTTTCCTGTACTCATTATGGGAGTACAAGAATCCCTCAAAGTGAAGCGACATCATTGTATAGCCTCATATAGTCAGTCGGGCGACCATGGGGATATGTGTGTCTTACCTCATCTTGGTAAGGTACGTTTTTCCGTTACGCCGGCCCGGGATGGTTGATGTCTCTAGCGTATCTTGATCCGGGCAATCTAGAAGCCGACTTGCAATCAGGGGTAACCAACATTTCTCGAGTCGCGGAGGCGAATTATTACTTGGTTTTAGGTTTACACGGGTTTTCAATTGTCTTGGGTCATGCTGCTGGCTCATGCAGTCGGTCTTCTCCTGCAGTGTCTCAGCGCTAGGCTCGGTTTTGTAACTGGGAAGAGTCTTGCTCAGCATTGTAATTAGATTACTCTTTCGCTTTGGGGATTGGGGTGTACTTGTAGGTCGTCAAGGGTACGGACAGCGGACAGGCACAATATTGTGGATACTTACCGAAATTGCTATTATCGGCTCTGACATTCAGGTAGGGGTTTCGCTGGGAGTCGATTCAGCTCTGTGATTGATAGTAATCTATTTTGGTCTTTTGCGAGTTGTTTTTGGTCCACTGAAAAAACTGGTGTACTCACCGAAATTGGTTGTAAAATGTTGTTGTCAACTTGTTAGGGATACAAACTTGGATACCTTGATATTAGACATTCGAGTGGAAATACGTTCGTATTGAAAACGGTTGAAAAAATTCCTTTAGAGCGTGGGAAAATATGCACATAGTCAGCTACACGTATTGGTGACAATATGAAAATTTCGAAATAAATTTCAGAAATTGATGTGAAAAATTTTGTTATCTAAACACTCCTACTCGAATTCGTGTGTGAACTTCTCTAAATTGCGCGGAAACTCCTGAGCTAAGCTGAGGAAGCCGAATATATATTCGAATTCTACGTTCTCTCATAGGGAAGTGATAACAGAGTTGCACCGACACCAGCTCTGTCACTAGATTGAGAGGTTGATACGGTTTTGAACTATGTGAAAATTGCATGTATATCTATAAGACTATCAGAAATGAAGGAAAGGGTGAATAATAGAGCGCACAGAGTACGATTGTCCTCTCGCAGGAAGTATTGGGTTCCGCAGTGGCTTTCCGCCTGTTGTTTGGCATTCCTCTCTGGATGGGCTGTGTTATAACAGCCGCTGATACTTTCACATTCTTGGCAGCCCAGTGAGTTCCCAAGATGTCGCTTCGGTGTTTGTTGCTACTGTTTTTCCTAGGTACCTGCATGGGACTCGAGTATTGGAAGGTTTTGTAGTGTCGGTCATAATGATAATGTGCGCTTGCTTCTTTGCCAACCTGGACATCGTCAAACCGGAACCGATCAATGTGGCACTTGGTAGTACCTCTTGGTGGGGCTCATCTACGTTGACGGGATTGGTCGAAATTTGGATCCTTTTGCAAGCAGTGCTTGGAGAATTCTCTTCTTCTACTTGATCACTGGTGGTTTCAGGGTTCCTGCCCTCCGTGGCTTCATATGCTGTTGTCCAAATGGTCGGAGTAGTCGGAGCTGTTATAATGCCCCATAACATTTATCTCCACTCGGCCTTGATAAGCTCGACGCGCCGTATCGACCGGCGAAAGTAGTGCTCGCTCTACTGCGCTGATCTCTCCCAACTTCCCCATTCAGTCCTCGGGCTTTGGAGCAAGCCAATGTGTATTTCTCCTTGGATGCTGCGGTCGCTCTTGCAATTTCATTTTTCATAAATACAGCGATTATGACCAGCTTCGCGCAGGTGAGTTCGAGCCTTTTTCCGCTATTAGTGTAAAGGCATCATTCAGGGGTTCTTCTCTCCACATTGTGCGACGAACCCCTCCGGAACGCTCGGATGTAATACTGCAGCTGTAGAGGCCACCAGTGAGTGCGAGTTAGCTGTCTGCAGTTGCGTGAATTCTATGGGCCAGGAAGGTGAGAGATCGAGTGTGGATATCACGGGAACATTTTCTTGCAGGTTTCTGTACAGCTATTGGTCTTAGTAATGGAGGATCGGCTCTCGCTTCGCTAGTTGGCTCATCTGAGTTCGCAGCCACTCTCTTCGCAATAGGCGTTTTAGCAGCAGGACAAGCCAGCACTATGACCGGTGGTCGATCACTGAGTTGTCTTGTAATCATCAGTGGCTGTCCTCCTCATAGGCTCGCTCGCCGGTCAATACGTCATGGAAGGTTTCTTGGGACTGCGCATCCCGCTCTGGCTTCGATTGCTTGTGACGAGGTCAATAGCGCTGGTACAATGTAAAGACTTGTCTTAATGGAGGAATTATCCCCTTCAGGTCCCCGCCTTGTTTGTAGCCGTTTGGCAGAGTAGTGCCGCTGGGGAGTCAGCGGCTTCCCTGTCAGCGGTCAACGATTGGCTGAATATTCTCCAGTCGGTTCAACTACCATTCGCGCTCTTGCCGTTGTTGCATTTCGTCGGGGACCCGAAAGTCATGGGACATGTAGTAAACACCAGAATGAGTGGTGGAGATGAACTTAGTGCCTTCAGGATTGGGTGATTGGAAGGAGGCTCAAGATTATCTGCTGGGCGTGCGCGATTTCGCTCATTGTCATTAACGCGTATCTCCTGCATTCCCAACTCGCTAATATACAAGCAGGTGAGTCTTCACCAGCATACTATGTTTTCGGAGGCGAACTTTTAGGTACTTTCGTGCTTGTTTTGGGAGTGGCAGTGTTTTGTGGTTACCTTGTGTTAATGGCGACAGCAGTGCAGTCTGAGTTGAAAGCTTTTCTACGGTACATTCGGTCCCCATGGATTTTGTGGCGCGCGACAAATTATCGCCGATAGTGACCGTCCATTGAGTCTCCGTTAGAACTTTACGCGGAGCAGTGACCGCCATTGTTATCTTTTGCCAGTCTTATTAGTTGTTTTAATTTGATGCTCTCATAGAGTTGTGTTTAGTGGAAATTCCTACGTGATTTATACCGTACTTCTGGGAGGTTTCTCTCGATTCTCTCTCTGTTATCGACCTTCGCATCTTGCTCACTACTCGCATGCAAGCCCATTATCCCCACGAAAAGGTTCGGGTTAGGCCGTTCACTGGAACTTTTGCCAATCAGACGCTTCTATTACCTCCGGCCTCGATACCTTTAGTCTGTCATTTGTTCTCATAGATTTACCAGAACGGAAGAATCTCTGGCATTCACACAGGGTTTTCTATGGGTTTTCGGCGGCCGTAGTGTGACGAAGTTTATATAAGGCCCTGGGTTTTTATCCCCGTAGTTGATTCTCCGACATCCTTTGCTCCGTGCTGAATGGCACCTCCTCGATCAAAGCCGTCTACGGGCTACAATGAGTTCAAGAAGAGGGAGAAGCAGCACAAGTTCCAGCGGAAAGCGAAACAGATGAAGAAGTACCACGGACTTTGTTCCCTTCGATTCAGGCGATCGAAATCCGCATCAGGTACCATCGCATGCTCCAGCACGAGGACAAGTCTGAAAGTGTTAATACCGCTCGAGAGGACTACGAAGGTGGTCCTGAGCCCTCTTTAATGGTGATGAATGCTGTTTGTATCAGATCGTTTGTTCAACCCTTTTGGTAAACCTCGCGTCACTGAGTCCACTCACGAGACGAAAGTTGTTGTGGACGAGAAACCGGTAGTTGAGGAGCCAACCGAGCCAGAACATAACATGGCCGAGGACGAGGTGATTGACGAAGGTCTTCAGGCTGATAAGAAGGATGATGAGATTTTGGGTGAGCAAGAGACGAGAAGAGTACATTTCATAGGGAATTTTCAGATGAAATGCCTGCGGCCCCCGAGCCTACGAAACAAAGAAAAGGTGTCGATGTTAGAGAGAATCCGTTCAAGAAGGAACAGCGACAATACCAACAGCGGGAAGCAGGTAATCATCGATGTTGCTGTCATCGTTGGACCATATATCATTTCTCTGCTAGAGCGCGAGCGGAGAGAAAAGGAGATCGAAGAACGTGAAATAGAAATAAAAAACCAGAAAATTCGTTCGGCAAAAGCGAGGTGAACCTGAACTTGCTTCCCGAGCCTCCGCAGTAGTTAACCTCAGACGAGCACATGGACGTTTATTGTCGGCCAGAACGAAGAAGGGGCAGCCGAAGATGCACATGCAACTCGAAAGCATGATGAGAAGGTGGGGGCTACAGTGGATTTGGGATCGTCTCATCGACGTGGTAGGTACAAGAAGAAACAGCAGACGGACTGATCGCTACTACTCATACACGCAAGCGTACGTAAATATCTATCAGTATCGAGGAGCCCATTCTGTTGTGTTGTTCGTAGCCTTTGCATGACCATTGAGTTCAGCGGGGTGCAGTTTTGAATCTATGGTGTCGGCCGACTGATTATCATTATCCGTGATAATCGTCACCGCTATTGCAGCTTTCCTATTTCTACCTAGGTATGTCGAGTACCAACACTCCTTCCGCAAACGAGAGTGAAAACCCTTCAGTCGCGACTCTACCAGATCTTCAAGGATTGTATGATTCACCCGATGTCGATGACAAGATTGACGAGACTGGATGTAGATATCGGGGTGGATCTGGCGAGAGTATCCATCCATAGGTCAGATGATTCGAAAAAGTTGAACGCCGCGTGGAAGAAAACTGTCTCAGTGTGTTCAGTATTCGACAATCAATCATTCCGTGCTGTAATTACTCGAAAACTGTCCTATCCTACCTCGCGCCTGAATGACCGCTAATCCACGATTCTGGATGTGAATCTTCCATCGTTTTTGGACATTTTCAGCTATCTGCTCAAAAGATACCGAAATATCGTTCCGAAATGAGGGGTGATCCTGATCATGGTTCGCCGCTCGATCTGTGTGAGTAGTTTAGATGAATGGCTGTCTAGCGGCTCCTATGGTCAGGTTCTGAGTCCTACAATCACCTCGAGGACTGCATCGTCGAGAACGACCGTGACTGGCGCAAGTGCCAAGAAGAGCTTATCGACTTCAGAAAGTGTATGCGAGACCACGGTCGTTTGGCAGCAGAAGGTTTCAAAATTGATGGTCATGCGTCTCGTTCGAGCAGCTGAGTTTCCGTGTACAATCAGCGCAGTGTTCTTACCGAGCCTTTATTGGGCTCCTTCTCCTGCACAGGGAGATGCCGCCTTCATCGCCTGATGATCCAAACGAGAAGTTGAAGCAAGAATACGACACCGGGGGCGTATCGAAATTCAGCCCGTTGCAGTATAGCTGCGTCAAACGAGTCAGACACCATTCCAGGGAATCTGCCAACACGACATCCGTTGACAGGATGCTCAAGCCGTGAATGGTCTGCTGGCCGTGGGTGTTCCTGTCAACCACCAAAACGCTTATGGTGACTCGGCACTTCATTACGCTGCGGCTAACGGCAGCGACGAAATCATCTTGGCGTTGCTGAGGTGGATTCGTGGAATTATCATTGCGGCAGACCTCCTTGTCAGACATAGAGCCTCAGTGAATATTGAAAACAAATACGGCCAGACCCCGCTACATCACGCAGCACAGATGGGGCATGCAGACGCGTGTGTTCACCTGATACACTGGGGTGCGGACACGGAAAAAAGGAGTGGCAAAGGTGAAGACCTTTGAAAATCTTTGAATTTCTCGAATCTCATTCGTCGAATTGTGTCAACCGATCGTAGGCAAACGGGCTATCGAACTAACAAAAGATTCGAAAACGAGACGAGTTATCAAGTCGACGAAGCCGCTGAACCCTGATGTCAGAACGTAGTAGGCTCTTATGGAGTCTCAATGAACTTCAGATTCTGACGAAGGAAATTGAGGCAGCTACACAAAGTTACTCATCAGCAGCTCAAGGTAGCGATAGGAGCTGCTTCGCGCACCTCAGAGCGGACTCATTCTCGAATCGATGAACTGAGCTGCCTCGAGGTTACGGTGGTGGCATGCTACGAGATCCAGTGGATGAGTGTGCTGAGGCTAGTGAATTCACAGATCTGATGTACGCTTGCACTAGAAGAGATTTGCCTGCCGTTAAGGTATGTTGAGACTCAGCAGCTCTCAGAAGTGAACTGTGGTCAGCGTATAGTGAGAGCTGACCCAGCCCAGGTCACAATGAAAAACATCTACGGCGATACTGCGTTGCACTACGCTTGCAAAGGTAACGGGACATTAGTTCAGGCCAGAGGCATCCGGCCCTATCTTACTTTCAGGCACGGACATCGAGATAGTTGAGATCCTCCTCCAGAACAGCGCCGATGTTCATGCGCAAAACAAATTCGGTCAATTTCCAATCGATCATGCGGCAAAGAAAAGCCCAGAAATATTCTCGGCGCTGAAAGGTGCTATTCGAAGCACGGCAATCTCACTAGAGCAATTTGAGTCTCAGATTATGGCGCTCTATGGGATAAGAAAAAGAAATGCGGACTCCCACCCGAAGGTCGGCTGCTGGCCGCTTAGTGGTGGGCTATCGTTGCCACCAGGCATGCTGAATTCGGAACT
Source organism: Perkinsus marinus ATCC 50983 (assembly GCF_000006405.1). NCBI lineage: Eukaryota > Perkinsozoa > Perkinsida > Perkinsidae > Perkinsus > Perkinsus marinus. The sequence continues at coordinate 135,871 of NW_003215631.1, forward strand.
CACTCGGAAGACTATGCAAGTTGTAGCAGAATCACAGAACGTCAACGATGCTGCGGTGCGCAGCGCTTCATCTCACTCTTATCTTTGAACTCTGGGCCAGCAGGCTTCTTCCCGCACCGGAGATGCTGGGAGACAGCTTTTCAAAGACCAGCGGAAAAAGTTTAGCTCCTTCTCAGCATCCTACACTGGATTGCAGTACGCTTGTGTGAAGAAAGATGCGGAATTGGTTCGAGAAATACTCAAGTTAGACTGGCACGTTGACCTCCACTGAGTGATTATTCAGAAGCGAAGGAGTCGATGTGAATGCTCAGAACGCCTACGGTGATGCGGCCTTGCACTATGCCGTTCAAGGAGGTATGTGAACACTAGAAACGATCTAGAAATCTGATATGGGATCTGTTAGAAACGATCCCATATCGGACATCTTTATCGTTCAAAATGCAGGTCTGATGGATGTTGTCAAAGACCTGATCTCGCACAAGGCTGACCTCGATATCCAAAACGACTTCGGTCAGACCCCCCTCCACAATGCAGCACGAGTGCGAGATTTCGATGATGCCCACTATCATACGCTCCTTCCAGCTCGGGCATGTTAGCATAGTGAAGCTACTACTAGAGCGCGGTGCTGATCGAGATTTAACTACTGATAAAGGAAAGACACCTTACTCTCTTTCCAAGGATCCCGAGATAAGAAGGTCTCTTACGCGGTTAAGGTTCCGATTATGCCGCTCCTTGCTCCTAGGTTACTGCGAGAGACAGAAAAGAAGAGTCCGGCTCCCCTAGGGAGCCCAACTCTTGAACTACCTGATTCACATGTGAGTTCAACAGTCGAATCAGCCTAGCACCTTCAAAGGCCTTGCACTGCAAGACCTTTGAAGGTGCAAGAAGGTTGCAAGACTTGTAGCCTTCTGATTCTAATCAGAAGAAGCTCATCACACGAAAAGAAGCCGAGGTTGAAGAACAGGGTATGATGAGCTTCTCACCGTTGATGTATGCTTGTGTCAGAGGTGAAGAGCAGAAGGTGAAATCTAATTGACCCTGTGATGACACTAATGACTGTCACCGTCCTCAGGTCCGTGAAATTCTACGTGAAGCCGGAGAGCAAAGTAGATTTGAGCTCTTGAAACAGCAAAATGCGTGAGTAACGCCAGGGCTAGGTGGACCGGGCAGGTGAGTACAACTAGCTCATTGAAGGTACGGCGACACTGCGTTGCACTACGCTGCTCAGCAAGGAAACCGGGACATTGTGTCTTTCCTTCTGGACGCGAACGCTGACCCAGATGTTCGAAACCGCTACGGCCTCACACCCCTCCATCACGCAGTACGACTCAACGAGCTCGACCCTTACAACCTCACGCCCCGTAGGCATCGGTTACAGCGTCAGCTACTTCGGCCGCTGGATACGGGAGGATCGCTGCTGCTGTGGAAGTTATACGGGAGTTGCTCGAGCGAGGAGCCGACAAGTACTTGGAAGGTAAGCGCCGGCCAACACTCCAGCAATCGACTCTCCGAGCAAGGCTTGCGTCAGATGAGAAAGGGAAGATACCATTACACCTTGCGCGGCATGATGATATCAAGTTTTTGCTATTGTTGTGACGACATGATCATTGCTTTCTCGGAAATCCTGCTTTTGTGTGCTAGTAGCGGCTTCTGGGGGTGAGCTCTTCACCCCGTTGATACTATGTCGAATGACGCCGCCGTTCCAGAAAATCGACGCTCTACAAATCGCAGAAGATCTGGTGAACACTATAAAAGATGAGATAGCCGTCCACTGTCTCCAGTCAGGTCTGGTGCGTCATTTCTACTCCCCGTTTAGTCCCGTCAGAATGCACCGAGGAAGGACAACCACCCACTGTGCATCCGAAACGAGCGAATACTCGAGATACCCCGCGACAAGTAGAGCTTCGGTGGCAGCATCAAAAACAGCTATCGATCCCATGACCCGCTTGCTCGCCGAGTCCGAAGGGCTGCTCGCAGTGTAAGAGAATGAGCTTTGAATATTGCAAATCAACGGTGTCATCCACTCTCTCGAAATAATTGTAGTGGGTGCATCTGTGATCCACAGGACACCAGAAATTCATCGACTTCCGCTGGACTGCCGGGTGGACTCTCACCAGCAGCAACCAGAGTGAGTCTGTTATTTGATACTACTGTGACGACTTGCCTCAGGTTTTTACGAAACCTCCGGGAGAGATGTGAGGCGGAAGGTAAGAGACAAAAGATGGAGAAGCGTATCGAAAGACGAAAAAGGTTGGAATGCGTTCATGGTAGAAGTATTCAGTTCCAACTCCAGGCACGAGGCTATGATCGCACGCGAGAAACGTCGCGGAGAGTGGCTGCGACAGCAATCAGTAATACGAGAACGCATCGAGAATGAGGAGAGTTTGAGGGTGAGCCTTCGACCATCGCGTTCAGTGGTGAACGATCATTCAGGCCGAGAGAAGAAGAGTACAGACCGCCATTACCAGACAGATACGGAAGAAACTACAAAGTGGAAGTAGGAATGCCCGATCACTGTCTCAAAATACTACAGTATTCTTGTGATCAGCGGAACAGGGTATCGATATAAATATCTCACAGGAGTTGTACGGAAACGCTGATGTGACGGAGGGACTATGAACGATGTTGCTCGTTCGCCTCGTACGTCGTTTCCACAGTTTGAAGGCGAAGAGTCGGAAGGCAGCGGAGATGCGACACAACCGTTCCCGATCGAGGCTACACACGCCAGGAAAATCATACACAAAATTTTAGTTCCGCCGAAGATACAACACCGAGTGCAGCTGCAGGTGAGTTTTCGACTGAGACCGCCATGATTCACTTTCTCTGCGCAGCCTCCGCCTCAGCCAAACTCACCTGAGCATGGATCGGAGTTCTCGCGAAGAAGGGATATGGCCTTCCGGCGGCCAGTAGCCTCGAGAGAAAGTGAAAGAGTTGCATTTCTTACTTAGGCGACACCAAGCCTCCCCGAGAAGTCAGATTTGGCCGTCGAACTCCCCAACCTCTTCCCTGGTCTGCGAGGTGTGTAATCTTCCAAAAAAACTGAAGATTCATCTATCACCCAGGTCGTAGAGATGGTCAACGTATCGTAGGATCGGCAAGCGCGATCAGTGGTGTAAGTCTGGAGCACGGGAGATCGAGCGATCTCACGGACTGCGAGAATTCTTCGACGACACCGAGACGAGGAGAAATTCTGAGAAACGTTCACAGGAGTATTATGATGCAACTCGGAGGAGAGATGCAATCGTAACACGGAGTCCTTCCATAAATGATTGTGCGATATGCTCGTTCAGGTACAGAACCGAGCTGCAACAGCGTCTTGATAACACACTGCGAGTCGTAGAGGGCAAGGAAAGTTCACGGAATATACTGCCCCTTATATTGCCAGCTCACAGAAGCCGCCCAGTATGTCGCGTTCTTGCTGTATGGAACACACGATTTCTTCCGAGTTTTCAGATCCAACATGTGAGTACCAGATTTTGACACCTAGTGTTGTGTGCACTCTCATATTGTTGGGTTCGCTAGTACTTGAGAGTGACTAGGCGAGCGTCGAAGGATATATTCTCGTGAGACATTCTTACGAGATATTCTCCAGAGATATTCTGATGGGCTATTCTTATGATGACCTTCACCTCAGTGTAACTAGGAACACGAAACTCTAACACTGAATATGATACTCAATCATCAAGTGAACCGTTTTGGTCTCATCCAAGATAAGATTGTCGGCCCTTCTCCAAATTGCTCATCGTAAATAGCCAAGCCAACGATCCCGACAATCCAACATAATAATATGAGAACCTTGAGTAGTCTTGGGATGGGCAAGCAGTTGCATCCCAGCAACAATGATAACAGTAATCTGCAAACATAGGGACTGTCTAAACAGAGGCAAGGAGCGGCCGACCTACCCGATTGTTGTGGCAGTCACGCTATGGGCGACGATTCGGGGCACCGTGGGGGACAATATCAAAAAGATCAAATATGTCAGTATACCCGGTTGTCTCCACCTGCGGAGAAACACCAATTTCGTGCCTCGCTGGGTCATGACTTACTATGGCTCACCTTAAATAACGATGCCATCGACTTCGACTGACCGGCTCTTCCTCCTCTCTGTGTGCTCGGAATCCCGCGGGCAGCCTAGGGCCAACCTGTCGGAACAAAGTACGCATATCAAGATCCATTGTCTGCCTCACCTGACTGGATACAATATCCTTCACATCTGAAACAGCGTCTTTCATCACGCCGGAGATCCCGCGACTCCGAATATCACTCGCCAGATCAACCAAGGCGGACATTTCATCTCGCACGAAGTCGCCAAATTTCGATGCTGTACTCGGTGTAGATGAATCACCACCGGAATCTCTACGGCCGTTGGCAATACCATAGTTCACACTGGGTGGAGATGGGGGACTAGTTTGTAACCCATAATTCTGCATCCACGAGAAATCCTCCTCTTCCTGCTGCGCTGCGCCCTCCTCTGAGTTGTTCTCAACGTCCATGTTTTTCGGCTGCCGCAAGTTGAAAAGACGAACTGACTTGATGGCACCGTCTTGCAGCTTTATTGCGTACCTTCAAGCTAGCTTATGATATCCCATTGCCGCTTACCCACTCAGTTGATCGCGGGTTACCTGTTGTGCTGCATATCGTAACCAACGACCGTGCCGAACTCGCCGTTCATCCACGGGAAGCTAGTCAGCCCACACAGCTCGACAGACTGAAAGACAACGACATGAAGGGGAGACTCTCGCCACACCCTCACCTCCCCTTCCGCTGGCCATTCCTGATCGGCAACTCCATCCTCTGAAGGCCCATCCTCAATGTCTCGGGAGCTGATCATACTCCTGCCCTTGTTAGAACCAACACCGGTAGCTGCAGCAGCCGCTGCTCCCAAGGCGCTCACGTCCACGTCACTCGAAGAGCAGGACGAATCGGACGAGGATGAGGAGGTCGACGGTGACTGCGAACGTCGCGGAGTCTGCAGCATTTAATACAACTACCACCCATGCGATCAACCCGACTGAACTCAGCAAACACATGGGACCTCGGAGACAACTATAATTCATTTTATGATACAAAAGTGTGTTTGAGGAATGAAGTCACTCAACCGATGACGCTTCGGCGTGGCTGGTCCAATCCGTGTCGAACTGAGCGGCTTCCATCTCAATGTTCACCGTCTTGTTAGGAGTGGCCGCTGGAGGCGCCCATGCAGGAGCACGAAGTAGGGCAATCACAAAAGCCAGGACAATGACACTGTCTAGAGCTACAGTACAGCAGACTTCGATTTGAACTAAAAGTCCGTTGTCGCCAGTGATGGACTGCTGAAGGGGTGAAACTTGGTTGTATGAGTAGAAGGTCACGGCCGCAAGTCCGAGAACGATGAATGCCGAAACGGCTAGCGCTGGCAGAGTATAGTCTGCGGGCAGTGGTCCCGAGCAGCAAACACCGAGAGCTTCAACGGTGAGGAGCGTTATAACGCCGATACTGCCACCAGTGAATAAGGCTATACACAGACTCCGGGGAGAAGGTACTGAAGGTACTACTGAGAATGCCAGCCAAAACACGAGCGCGCAGAGAACAGGCACGGCGCCAGAGCAACAACCACTGTATGATCGGAACCATATCCAGCAACAGGCCAGGAGGAATATGAAATGCATGGTAAGTCCGGAAGGAAGAAATCTGGCGAGGCACGGTAGAGTCAGCGATTGTGAGATGGGCATGACCAAGAGGAGCCAAAAAGCCATAAGCGACTGATTAGAACTCCACATAGGTTTCGCTTTGTGACTGTAATACTCATCTTGACCCAAGCCATCATCCATGGGATTTCCAATGATCTCAGGGGGGACCGCATACTGTGCTCGGTGCAACCCTTCAGACACTGCCGAAATACGAAGCGACCAAATGAAGATTGCTAGTCCGATGAGAAAAACTGCAAGATCTGACCACCAGGGAGTGTCATCCTGGCTCGCCACCTCGAAAGAGTCGCCTCCGATACGCCACCGTTCTCTCCAGGCCTCGGCTTTACCGTCAATTATCGACCGGTCAAACCATGCATAAGGCCTGCAGCCGACTAAGAGTGCCAGGGAAACGCTCATCAAGACTAGTAGACAGATCAAACCTCCTCGGCGATGTGTTGAAGGCCGGGCGATGAATAACATTGTGGACGAAAAAAAGCTGTTCGGCTACCTGATATAGTCTTGTGACAGAGTCCCAACATCAGGCGCGTGTCCTTAGATAAAAATTTGGTATAAGACTACTAATCTTCATCAACCACGTGAAAATCACTTTAACACAACAAGAACCATGTGCACCAAAGTGACCCGTTAATAGTCTTCTTCATATTCGTCGTCATAATCCCTAAAATGGTAGAGCTATCACGACGAGACCCTGAGAAGGAGTAACCCACCCTTGAGCCTCTCCATCTCCCTGAGCGGCAACTGCGTACATACCAGCGCAAAAGGTGCCTGACAAAGAGCTGGCCGAACAAAGAAGGTAGTCCACGTTGGTTTACTCAATTTCAGCTGACGAGCCACCCAGCTCCGTGATGGATTCATCACCGACACGCCTCTGAACAATGATACCATTCACGACACTGCTCACATGGACGAAAGCTATACCCAGAGAAGTTTTTGGTGGTGTAATCCTCCACAAGAGTCTTATCTCCTTCCATATCGATATCTTGACAGTTGGGACAGCCATGGCGAACGAACTGGGACACCGAGAGGATAATATGACACCTAAAAACCATTCCCATCAGTGAGGAAAAATATACATATGGTCAACTACTGGTGACATTTCCGAGGAAATTTCAGAGAATTCTTATTGGTTTCTGTACACTTCTACTCGAGTTCGTATGTGAACTTCTACAACTACTGGGGAAACTCCCGAGCTCAGCCGAGACAGTGAGGGAACATATATTCCAACACTGATTCCCACTATCTCCGGGACGGATCTACCTCAGGCAACACCGGAGCTGATGATTGTTGAGCGTGTCTGGTATCATTGAGACGACCTACAAGGTAGCGAGTGCATCGGGAAACAAACACCCGAGATTACTACCATCGGCCGCTGATTTCCTTCGTCAGACATTTCCTCATCGTCAGAGTAAGCCATGACTTGCGAGAAGCACACCCACTGAGAGCCCAATTTCGACGACTTTCCAACGCGACAGGATGAAAGAACAAACACGAAACAATCATTGGGAGCTTTGTGGCGAAGGCAACTGTAAGAAATCTCCTATTTCCTCGGGACTTGGGGGAAACGACACGGCTGTGGACTGTGGCGTGTACTCGCCTGCTGGACGCAGTAAAACACTGAGTACGATACCTGAGCGCCGAAGAGAGCGTTTGCGATCAACTAGACTGTTCGTCATTCCCCCATAATGGATAACTCTCAATTCCGACACGAATCGTGCCTGCAGAGTCTTTCCACATATGATTGAGAACCAACAGTCTCGGAAACTCCTTCCCACATACACCGCAAGAGGAAAGTAGACTTCACTGAGTGAAGTTCACTCTCTCGAAAATCACATTCGCATGCCACTTACCATAAAACCGCGACCATGTTGGCACGAGAAAGATCTATTCACGGATCATGCCAGCGATAAAACAGCGTCAAGTGGACAACTCATAACTACCTGTGTTAGCCAACCGGGAGTCGAACACATCACACTGATCGATCGACAAATTCAAGTAGTGCGCATCAGAGCTCGACGCGAGCATCTTCTGCAAATGGGGTGATTCTGGCAACAAACAGCCATATGCTCCGAAGAGGCGTGGCTCCTGCACTTCCCCTGGATTGGTGATACACTTCTCAATGACAATGTAGACCTAACAAAACTACTTCGACTCTCAGAATAATATTCTGTCTATGTGGTCTATGTTGCAGGGATCATACTCTGAGAATATGAGCCCTGCAACATAGACAACTTCAGTGGAGCCGCATTAGCAATCGATTTCTGCGAGTTGGTGTGAGGTGCACTCCATACATACATTGGGCATGAAGCCAAGCTCGAGCTCATGACATTGAAATAAATTTCTTCACGCGAGCTTTCGTCGAAATAGGTTTGTGAGTTTGAACCTTAGTTTCCGATTCACGACTTCAAACCTTCATCTTGCGAGAATCGCCTTCCATCGCATGAAAGCCGGATTTGATTTGTGCTTTCATGTCTCGAATGTGTTAATGAGATTAGGAAAATAAACAACCACTATTTCCTCCTCGTCTACAGTACCAACTCAAACTCCCGAGCCTCCACTACTACCTCTCCCTTCACTTTCGGCGCCTCATCCTCTTTCCAGGATACACTTGCTCCCATATTCCGTTGATTCCTCAGTAAGTTTTGTCGCTCTAGTACTAAACTCTTCTCACCATACAAGTTGACTATGCTGACGTTAACGTTCTCCACCCAGTCCGGTTCATTGACGACAGAAATAGAAGCAACTGCCCACTCTCGGGGAGGTTTTGTCTCCTCTTCGTTGAGGAAGTGAGACTTCGGGGACAGCAACTCGAGCTGCCGTAATGATGACGCGTGCAGGACGTCCTCGGGGCGGATCGCCGGTTCTACATACCTGGAGTTAGTCATAACAGGTCATGCGCGGCGGCTCAGCCGGAGAATGACTGATGGATAAGCGAGATATAGATTCTAGGGATGTCAATTATTTTTCTTCAGAGAATTTCTCGGGAGATAAAATAAGATCACTTAACGAGGTGAGGGGAAGAAGAACCAACAGTGCGATAACACGCGAAGACGGTCAGTGAATCGGCATATATCGTTAGACCAATGAATAGACCCAGTTCTAGAAGTGGTATATACTAGACTCGAAACAAGGTCCGTACAGATATTGATTCTTCGGGCTACTACCGTGCGAGACCCAGCCAATAGCCTTATTTATACTCAACGAAATATGAATGCGACATCCATTCGGACCAAAGCATTACCGTTGAGAGGCGTATATAGAGAACGCCTCCTGGCCATCTCTAGCCAACGCCCGCAAAACCAGTACGCAGCAGCACACCAATGCGAGACCCTCTGACGAGTCTGAACTGGATCCCAGTATCACCGCGATATTCACCTGTGGAAATAGTGAACATTAGAAATGACACCGAAAAGTTATGTATTCTATAAAATGATACCATGATGAGAGAGATATTATGCGACAACGAGACTGAGATTTTCTCCCACGTGAAAAGCAACCTGCAATGCTGATGACTGTCACCCTGCTTGTATCGAAAAGGCGAGTATCCCATCCTACAGGAACTGCTAACATGAACTTCGTGGCATCCTTCGCAATAGTAACAATTTCCATGAGAGACAGGAGTGCATGGCCGGACGGTGGTAATTCAAATGCGCGCCAGAACCCCGGCAAGAGCCTGAACTCATTGGCGATGGTTTTACATACTGGGGAGATACTACCTTGCATTGCAGAAATCAAGAGCATCCACTCCGGGACCATCGTCACACGGCGGAGTGTTGCAGCCGACCAAGAGACGATCAGATATTTTCGAAACATCTGCTTGCCAGCCGGGTGTCTCACTCGAAGACGTGGTGTCATCGTTTATAGAGAATTTACCTGTCATGTTGATATGACTACTCAACGGTACTCCCAGATTACGCGTCTCGAAGGTTCTTTTGCTTTGACCTTTGACGTAGTTGAAAACTGAAGATACGAATCGCCACATTAAAAAAAGTACAAGTCCAACCGTAGACCCAGGTAGTGCTAACCAGCAACTCGCTGCCAGGACGTAAACACAAGCTGTGGTTAGTGGTCCTGAGACACAATCACTCCTGATAAGTAAAATTCGTTGATCAGCCACCATACTGCCTGGCAACAAGGCAATATGATTGCTCCACAAGGTTTACTTCTCGCCACTTTTCGAGCAACCGTCAGCATGTGATCCACCAAGATAACCACGGTCCCGCGCGTGGCCGTGAAAAAGCGCACCGGAGGCGGCTCCACAGCCATGTGTCCCTGAGACGGTGAAGCCTAGATTTTTGATGATTTTTTCGAACACGATAATCCGAGAACCTATACCTATCTCTACGTTTGAACACCACGATGAAATACGAGGGATACCACGACTCGAAAAGTGTGACACTTGCAATGAGGCCGCCCCCATCTCGTTGATAGTACCAATTGGGCAATCAGCAGCATCCCAACAACGACAAGGTGGAGTCGATGTAGTAGACTCAAGGTGCGATGTGCTTCGGCGGGTGGCATTAGAACTAACTATGGGGGTCGAATAGGGAATAGCAACGCCTTTCACATTGGAACACAACGCACTGACATGATTTCCTCTATGAACTTCGCTGCCACCGTCACAGTGCTATTGTGATGCCAATACACCGCTGAGAAATTATCAACCACATGACAAGGATTTTATTATCGTGCCTCATCCGTACTTCTCGGTCCAACAATACTTAGTGATAGCCAACGAGAAAGCTATGACAGCACTGCTGTCACAGCAGTTGCTTGCCTTGACCTGGCACCCTTAGATGCACCCTCGTAACCCGAGGCCTACGACACATGACGGGCCACCCACTCGCACGGTCACGGAAGATACACATTTCAGCAACCTCTAGTTCAGCACTTTTTGTTCAAATTGCCCAAATGTAGTCAGACGTCGCTTTGAGCAACGTTGTTGATATGGTGCTGGAGGCGAGGATTTTATGACATTCCGCAAGTTGATGTGGTTTCCCGCAACACTCTGAGTTGCTCGTTTGACAGACATAAGCTTGCCCATTTTTTCCACCTGGCCAGAATGTCTATAGCCCACAGATCATTACGATCCCGGCTACTTCCGAAATGTTGCGAAAAACCTTGCTCAAATGATGAAAACACTACAAGATTAAGTCACTTGCGCTACTTTCATTTCCATGTTGCGAAAAACCTTGCTCAAATGATGAAAACACTACAAGATTAAGTCACTTGCGCTACTTTCATTTCCATGTTGCGAAAAACCTTGCTCAAATGCTGAAAACACTACAAGATAAAGTCACTTCCGCTACTTTCATTTCCATGTTGCGAAAAACCTTGCTCAAATGCAGAGACTACGCGACTTCGCGATCGCCCCGTCACGGTGCAAGTTACGCTGAATATCTTCCGACGATAGTTGGGAAGACCGCTCTGGGGCCGTATGCGGATCCTGATTCATGAATCTGAGTCCATGATTCAACTCACGCTCTGATCCTGATTCATGATTCAAGTCACACCTTGATTCGAGAGAACTGATTCAGATTCTTAGCTCAGGAGAAAGAGTCGAGATTTCTGAGTATGAGTACTTGAGACAGAGTCAGATTACGTAATCATGAGCAAGATCCTCGATCCTTGATTTTAATCAGCCGCTGAATCCGATTCCTGATCCTTAATCACGATTCAAGATTCAAATCTATACTCAATGGCTGATTCAGAGTTTTTGATACTGAGTCAGAGTATTTCATCAATTCGAGATTAAATACTCAGAGTTGGGATTTTTACTCGTGATTCGAGATTAATTCTCAGGAGTCGAGATTCTTTTACTCAACCTCAAAGCTGCTCAGATTCAAGATCGCAATCTCACCTTGAGCATGATCCGGGATCATACTCATGATGCACAAGCTCACAGTTTAACACGGGGATTAATCTTGATTCTGTACCGGGGGTCCGGACCCCCGGTACCAAACCCTGATTCTGATTCTCGACCTTGATTCACGACTTCAGCGCGCGCCACGGTAGACCTCCTCAGCTCCTTGCGAGTACTACTCGCCGAGTAGGCTCTTAGAATGACCGTGCCGGGGGATAGAACCTCGGCTTCGCCCAATTGAAAGCATATCCTTAACCAGTTGAGCTGTGAGATT